>NC_041395.2:155378308-155530808 GCF_900747795.2 Erpetoichthys calabaricus
CATATGGCATGAACCATTATTAGATAAGAGGCTAAAAGATTTTGGGGTACACTCACAAATACTCCCCTATACAGTCAAACCACGTCAGTACAAATCCAAAATAAATAAGTAAATGAATGAATGAATAAATAATTAAAAATACTCATTATTATTATTAGTAGTATTGTTATTATTAATAATAATAATAATAAATAATCATCATCATCATCATGAGAAAAGTGTGAATATTAAAAGACCATAGTAAAAACAGTCACAGATAGATAAATCCAGAGTTTTTAAGTTCAGTTTTGGGGCACCCATGTGGCTGCAGGATTTTGTCCCAACTTCTTTAAATGGACTCCTCTATTAACTAAGAAAGCTGTCATTTCCCAGTTTCTGTGTTTTATTATGATACTCATGAAATTTACACAGGTTATACTAAACGGCAAATGAATGTACCTGTAGCATTCAATTATGTGTGGCAGGCAAGGATGGATTCATTCTTTTTTATCTTGCTGTTTAATCTTTGTCTCTTTGTTAGTGTTCAGCTTTGTCAGTGTTAAGCCAATATTTGCTAAAAAGTACACAAGTGAGTAACACTCAAGCACCTGCGGCCATTAAGCGTTCAGTGTCATTTGCACCTGTGTCCACTTCGCTGATCATTAATTGTCCGTACTTGGAAAGAAAACACCACAGCAAAAAGGGGAATTAAAAAAGGACAAAACAGAGTTAATATTTAAAGCTATGTAAAAAAATCTTAATATCTTATAAATAATTTTCTCATAGTACTGCTTTTTTTGAAGGCAGAATAACAGAAGGGGAAAATATCGGCTAATTAAAAAAGATCAGTTAAAAGTAATTACACACTGAATGTAAAACTGCTGTCAAATGTTACGTTCAAATACGTTCTCTAATGTGTATCATGGTAACACAAAAGAAAAAAGTGTTAGGGAATATTTTACAGAGAGGACAAACAGAAAGAGCTACTAGTAATGCAGTTGAAAAAAGCGCAATATGGACCTTGAAACTTTCAAAATTTGATTTGGAGATATTATTCTCGGAGGTGAAAATTAATTGCCAGGTTACATTAGGCTAATTTAACAATTCTTAGAGAAACATTTTAAGTTATTTCATAAACAAAAAACATTGGACTTGATATTTTAATAGTTTAAAAAGCATTTTGTAATCATGCAGCTGAAAAGGAAAGATGCAAAGAAATGACAATCACAGAAAGGAAGAGGTAGATGCCCATGAGAAATTTCATCAGAAGTGCAAGGACAGGTTGAGGCAAGAATACAGACAATCCAGTCACAATGAATAATGTAAGGCAGAGGTGCCCACACTTTTTCGGCTTGCAAGCTACTTTTAAAATGACCAGGTCGAAATGATCTACCTACATTAAAAATGCTATATATATATATACAGTGGAACCTCGAGATATGATCACCTCTATATACGAGAAATTCAAAATACGAGGAAAGTATGAGCGAAAAATTCAGATCTAAATACGAGCATTGGCTCACGTAACGAGCCACGAGCCAGGCTGTGGGTATAGCTCGCGGCTTAGCGAGGGGGCGTGGTATCTGTAGCGAGCCGCAGGGCGATCTGCGGTGTCTGCGTTTCTCACCTAAGTGCACAGGTGGGAAACTGCCCACATCCATGATTTGTCCTGTGGCTGATGGGCTGGGCAGGGTTGCCACCCGTCCTTTAAAATACGGAATCGTCCAGTATTTGAGAATGAAATTGCGCGTCCCGTTTTGAATCAATATGTATGCGTCCCTTATTTTTTTGTATTAAAATTGGTAACCCTAGCAGCTGCCATGTCTTCCCCGCATATATAGAGAAGCGCGAGCCGGTTAAGGGGGAGAAGAAGTAAAAGAAAAGAAAAGAGAGGAGAGGAGAGAACAGAGGTTGCAGGAGGAGGCAGGAATCCGCAGCAGTAGGAAGTCGGTGCGAGAGAGCGAGCGAGTACAGGCTCGCGTGTAGCTGAACAGGCGAGCCAAACAGCTGAAGCAGGACGGTGTAGAGAAGGTCAGCTGCATTAAGTGTCTTGCCTGTTGCAGAGCCCGCATGGGAGAAGCAGGTGAGACGCTAACAGAGAAGAAGCACCGGGGATTGTCATCTGTTTTTTGAAGACTGCTTCCTGTTGACGTTTTAACCTCATGTTAAAGGATTGTTATTCTTATGTACTTTAAACCTCCACTTCACAACTGTTTTAAGGATTAAAGATTTATTGAATGCTCTACTGCACTTTGGACACCTGTTTTGATTCTTTTAATAATCAGTTATATTATTTACCAGTGTTATTTATTAAAGGTAGACTACAGTATATATAATTTATCAGTGTTATTTGTTAGGAAAATTGATTTTTATGTTAATATATTTGGGATGCGGAACGGATTAACTGGATTTCCATTATTTTCAATGGGGACGTTTGTTCTAGATACGAGAAATTCGCTATACAAGCTCAGTGCTGGAATGAATTAAACTCGTATCTAGAGGTTCCACTGTGTATATATATATATATATATATATATATATATATATATATATATATATATATATATTGTGGAGGATTGCCGGCTTTCCAGTCCGGCCCTCACCCCCAGGCCGCTAGGAGGAGCCCTCCGGACAGCATATTGGTGCCCCGAGTTCCAGCAGGGCCTCATGGACTTTGTAGTTTCTATACACAGCCCTGCTGGATACCTTGGGGGCCGCCAGGAGTCGCTGTGAAGGGGCTAGTGGACTCTTGTATGCCCTATAACCCGGGAGTGCATGTCAGTCACGTGACTCGAGGAAGTGACGTGCTCCCGGGATGAAGAGGAGGACTGTTTGCCCTGACCCGGAAGGAAATGGACTTGTGGGTTGTGCTTAGAACCACTTCCGGGTCAGGGGCTATAAAAGGACTATGGGTAAGCCCAGACATTCGAGCTGAGCTGGGAGGAAGGTGGGCTAAGTGTCTGGGCGAGGAGGAGAGAGAGTTTTGTATTGGTGTTTATGAGTGTGGGGAGGAGAGTGCTTGGTGCACTGTATTATAATAAAAAGAATTATTATTATACTTTCACCTGGTCTGAAGAGTGGTACCTGAGGGTTCAAGAGGTGGCTCCACACTTCATCTGTTACAATATATATATATATATATATATATATATATATATATATATATACAGTGCATCCGGAAAGTATTCACAGCGCATCACTTTTTCCACATTTTGTTATGTTACAGCCTTATTCCAAAATGGATTAAATTCATTTTTTTCCTCAGAATTCTACACACAACACCCCATAATGACAACGTGAAAAAAGTTTACTTGAGGTTTTTGCAAATTTATTAAAAATAAAAAAACTGAGAAATCACATGTACATAAGTATTCACAGCCTTTGCCATGAAGCTCAAAATTGAGCTCAGGTGCATCCTGTTTCCCCTGATCATCCTTGAGATGTTTCTGCAGCTTAATTGGAGTCTACCAGTGGTAAACTCAGTTGATTGGACATGATTTGGAAAGGCACACACTGTCTATATAAGGTCCCACAGTTGACAGTTCACGTCAGAGCACAAACCAAGCATGAAGTCAAAGGAATTGTCTGTAGACCTCCGAGACAGGATTGTCTCGAGGCACAAATCTGGGGATGCACTGTGTATATATATATATATATATATATATATATATATATATATATATATATATATATATATATATATATATATACAGTGGTGTGAAAAACTATTTGCCCCCTTCCTGATTTCTTATTCTTTTGCATGTTTGTCACACAAAATGTTTCTGATCATCAAACACATTTAACCATTAGTCAAATATAACACAAGTAAACACAAAATGCAGTTTGTAAATGGTGGTTTTATTATTTAGGGAGAAAAAAAAATCCAAACCTACATGGCCCTGTGTGAAAAAGTAATTGCCCCCTGAACCTAATAACTGGTTGGGCCACCCTTAGCAGCAATAACTGCAATCAAGCGTTTGCGATAACTTGCAATGAGTCTATTACAGCGCTCTGGAGGAATTTTGGTCCACTCATCTTTGCAAAATTGTTGTAATTCAGCTTTATTTGAGGGTTTTCTAGCATGAACCGCCTTTTTAAGGTCATGCCATAGCATCTCAATTGGATTCAGGTCAGGACTTTGACTAGGCCACTCCAAAGTCTTCATTTTGTTTTTCTTCAGCCATTCAGAGGTGAATTTGCTGGTGTGTTTTGGGTCATTGTCCTGTTGCAGCACCCAAGATCGCTTCAGGTTGAGTTGACGAACAGATGGCCGGACATTCTCCTTCAGGATTTTTTGGTAGACAGTAGAATTCATGGTTCCATCTATCACAGCAAGCCTTCCAGGTCCTGAAGCAGCAAAACAACCCCAGACCATCACACTACCATCACCATATTTTACTGTTGGTATGATGTTCTTTTTCTGAAATGCTGTGTTCCTTTTACGCCAGATGTAACGGGACATTTGCCTTCCAAAAAGTTCAACTTTTGTCTCATCAGTCCACAAGGTATTTTCCCAAAAGTCTTGGCAATCATTGAGATGTTTCTTAGCAAAATTGAGACGAGCCCTAATGTTCTTTTTGCTTAACAGTGGTTTGCGTCTTGGAAATCTGCCATGCAGGCTGTTTTTGCCCAGTCTCTTTCTTATGGTGGAGTCGTGAACACTGACCTTAATTGAGGCAGTTCTTTAGACGTTGTCCTGGGGTCTTTTGTGACCTCTCGGATGAGTCATCTCTGCGCTCTTGGGGTAATTTTGGTCGGCCGGCCACTCCTGGGAAGGTTCACCACTGTTCCATGTTTTTGCCATTTGTGGATAATGGCTCTCACTGTGGTTCGCTGGAGTCCCAAAGCTTTAGAAATGGCTTTATAACCTTTACCAGACTGATAGATCTCAATTACTTTTGTTCTCATTTTTTCCTGAATTTCTTTGGATCTTGGCATGATGTCTAGCTTTTGAGGTGCTTTTGGTCTACTTCTCTGTGTCAGGCAGCTCCTATTTAAGTGATTTCTTGATTGAAACAGGTGTGGCAGTAATCAGGCCTGGGGGTGGCTACGGAAATTGAACTCAGGTGTGATACACCACAGTTAGGTTATTTTTTAACAAGGGGGCAATTACTTTTTCACACAGGGCCATGTAGGTTTGGATTTTTTTTCTCCCTAAATAATAAAAACCATCATTTAAAAACTGCATTTTGTGTTTACTTGTGTTATATTTGACTAATGGTTAAATGTGTTTGATGATCAGAAACATTTTGTGTGACAAACATGCAAAAGAATAAGAAATCAGGAAGGGGGCAAATAGTTTTTCACACCACTGTATATATATATATATACTGTATATATATACTGAGTATACTTTATACATAAAATACATGTTGACATACCTTGCATAACTGAATAACCTTTATGGCACAATAACAATTCAATACATTTATGGTCACTACAGTATTTGGATTTAATAATCTTCATGTGGGAAAAGGCTGACTCGCATAAATAAGTAGAGCCAAATAATGCAGTCAAGGAGGTAGGACATTTCCTCATGTTTGGGAACTTTTCCTCTGTGAGTAAGTTCCAAAACTGTCCAAGAGCCCCAGACTTCAGCTGAATGTCATCCTGTAGTGTCAAAATCTCATCCTCCACTGTAGAGGAGTTTTAAGTGAAACAGTGTTGCAATTTTTGATGCAGGTGAATCACCCTCAACATCTTCCCTAAATGGATAGCACTTAAATGTAGTGATTGGCTCAAATAAAGCCTTGAAACCATCTGTCAAAGTCTGACAGGCAATTTTCAATCTGCTCTGTGTAGCATATGCTGTCAAGTTGCGCGCACACCTTCCATTGCATCTCCAGCTCTGATGCGAGGTTTTGGATGTTCCCCAAATCAAGGTGCTGCAGCTTTGAGGACAGATGTTGCATTTTTCGTTTGAAAGCATTAACTGAGCTAATCATATTGACCATGGAGTTCTCTTTTCCTTGCAGCTGTAAATTAAGCTCATTCGACATGTTGGTCAGATCGGAACAAAAATGCCAAGTCTAGCGGCCATTGATCGTTATTAAGTTGCTTGTATTCTGCATGTTTAATGACAAGGAGAAACTCCTGTTTCTCCGGCCAGGGGTCTTGAAATCTCAGCAGGAATTTCTCCCTAGCCATCTGTCTCAACGAAGGCCTCTTTTTATCATCTCTCCATCTTGGAAGGACTTCTTATGCTTAATGATCAAGTGACTCACCTGGAACGATGCTTCGGTGCGTCTGCCTTTGCTTTTGAATTCAGCCGAGTGAAAAATGACGGCTGTCCAATTAACTGTGATTTTAGTTCCCTCTCCTTTCTCTTTCTCAGATCGCTTTTCGGAAGGAAGTCAGTTTCGTAGTTTTTATGAACAGTTCGAAAGTACCTTTCCACATTTTCCTTCTTTGGAATAGCAATGATAGATTGACAGATCAGAAAAACGCACTTCGATTGTGACATTGTGAGAAAAAAAATCCTCTTCCAATTCCACATCCAGCCCATACCCTCCCCAAACAATTTTTTTTTTAAATCCCTTCTTTAGTCAATATAAATTGGAAGGCTAACTAGATCACAGCCGGAGTTTTGCAGTAGCTCATGCGTTTGTTCGTGCATGCGGGATGACCAGTGTGTTAGAAGAAAAGAGATCTCAAACTGGCCGCCCTGTATGTCAATCAAGTGGCAAATGCCATAGGGAGGATATACTGTATGATAGACTAACGTTTAAAGAATTTTTTTTTTGAATGCAATGCGATCTACCTTTGCGATCTACCGGTCAATCGCGATCGATGTATTGGGCACGCCTGATGTAAGGTATTTTTAGTTTGATTCTTTCAATATAATAGTATAAATGAATTAATATAAAATCTAATAAATTGTGTAAGTCGTGGAGATTCAGTAAAATGTATTAATCGCAATAAGATATCAGATGCTGCCTGAAGGCTACAGGGCTCACTCAGTAAAATAAATTTTATAAGTGATGATAAGATGACATACATTTAATACATTTGAACTATGCATATTCCAGAGCTAAACAGTTTTGTTATGGGGTTTACCAAGACTAAGATTAGATTTTATTTAAAGTACGAGTTAGTCAAAAAGGCTGCATGACATGATCAAATAGCTTCCAAGATTTTTAAGTAAATCTCTCAAGAGACAGAATAAGCACATTCAACTGCGATTGTATTTCACAACTTAGTTTTTTTTTTAATATTTCTTTCCTAAAACCATTCAAAAGTACTGGTATGTGAGCTTTTTCCTCTCGCACAAACAGTGGTTATCTTGAAGCAGCCAGCAGGCATCAAACCCGTGCCTTTGATCTGTATCTGCCAAACCCTCTGTTATATAATTAGTAAAGGTAGAAAAAGACACCAAAACAATCACCAGCCACTAGAATTCTCAATTCTTTTTGTCTAATCTGGATTGTCAGATTATTAAAATTTTTCTAATGGATAATTTCCTGGTCAGGGATGGAGGAATTAAAACCTGTTTTGATAGCAATGGGCAAAAGGCAAGATTTAGAGTGTGTGCCTTTGGAATGTAGTTTGTGTAAGAAATCCATAAGCAAAAAGGGTGAAGATTCCCAAATTATACAGCCTGGTAAATAAAGTAAAGCAGCACTTTGCTAAAATTTCTATGAGGTCCACCTATGGTCTTCCAAATTTATGCTCAGCTCCCCAGCTCAGTAATTCTGTGTATTTACATATGTACAGTAGCTAGATTTTAGAGGAGAATATAAAAAATGTCATGCCAACATTTGCAAAGAATTTTTTCTGAAAGGATTTTATAGTTAGTGACTCAACTATAAATGGTGAGTTTTAAAAATGTCTTTGATGTTAGGTCAAATGTGATAAACTTGGCTCACATTTCTACATCAAGCATTTGTAAACTTTTTGTATTTGAATGTTTTTATACAGTACCATATTTTTGATTCTCATTTTATTATTAAAACACCTTTCATGAATTTTACACTCCCTTTTAGTTGTCAGCAGTGCTCATTTAGCTACCTCAGCCAGTAGCCAATTAATATGGTCTGCATCTTGTAGCTGCTGGCTTGACATACAATGCCAAAAATAATACGTCATAATAAAAACTGAATATTAAGCTTAATTGCAGTACATTTTTGCATTAACTGCAAAGGAGGGAAGAGCAACTGAGTTTAGAACATTAGAATCTTTTTTGCCAGTCCTATCTACTTAGTTCCACCAAAATAAAAATCAAGTAGTGTTGTGAAAGTCCCTAAGTTCCTATAGTTTACCACACTACTTGGAAAATTATTCCATGTGTCTATGTTCTCTGTGTGAAGAAAAACGTCCTAATGTTTGTGAGAAATTCACCCTTAACAAGTTTCCAACTGTGTCTTCATGTTCTTGTTGAACTAATTTTAAAGTAATAGTCTCAATCCATTGTACTAATTCCCTTCATAATTTTAAACACTTCAATCAAGTGAAAAGAGCAGAGCAGAAGTGAAGAACATGTGTGTAGTATTTATTGGCAAGGTATTTGATGGCAAGTGTGGAGTGGACCTTTTTGACCTGGGATTAAATTAAATTGGTGGTGTGAATAAATAGCAGTGATACATTGGAGGTAATACAGTTAGTTGCATGAGTCAAAAGGCCATTTACATCGCCAGACACTGTCACACTCCAGGATGGACAAAGGTGGCAAAAGAGAGCTTGAAAGGAGCCATTGATGTTGACTATAATAATGCCTTTGGCAATTTATGATTACCAAGAGTAGAGATGGAAAAAAAGTATACCCTGCTATTTGCATATGTGCAAATTAAAAGATTCCCTTATTGATAATTAAGCACATATTCTGATACTCCATTTCTCAAGCATTTCTGAAATATTTAGGAAATCGGCTTAACAGAAAGAAATATATCATTCATCTCCTTCAGCAAATCATGAATTGTATGTTCGTCATTACAACTGTATGGGGGAAATTAGGGAAGGGGTGTTTAAGGCACTATCCATTTTTTTTTCAATTATTATTAAGATTGTAATATATAGGGTGCCATGCATCTAGTGCTTGCCCCCAGTTGGTTCTGAAAGTCTGTTTTTTTTTTGTTTTTTTTATCAAAATGTATCTTTAGTGAGGCATTTGAATCTATGACTTTGAAACCTAGTAGGATGTAGCACTCATAGGATACTACAAATTTTACTTGATGTTTATTTTCACCTGCTATTCCAGGCTTAACATAGTGTTTTTCCTATTAAGTAAAAGTAGGTAAAGTGGGAAAACGGACTTTACATTATATTTTCATGATCCATCTATTTTAGTCAAATTAAAATTGCTCTGTTTTACCGAGTATTTAAAATAACTTAAGTTTTCATGTATGTCAAAGTTGAAAGGTTTGTTAATCTACTTTCACTGTATTATAGTTGTACATTTATATAGGCTCTGTGAGCCTATATTCAGGGAAGAGCACTATAGAAAAATAAATTGAATTGAACTGCTGGTAAATGAAGTTTATTAAATTGTGTCCTTAACACAACACACTTTAATGCAGGAGAATTTGATGTGTGTGACAGTTATGTTTCAAGGAGATTAGCTCTATAGCACATATTTCAGTCTATATGTTGTTACAGGACTCCTGCCTTTGATTATATCTGTTATTTTATCAATAGATATTTTATTTGTCAAAGAGGTAAATTTTAAAAGAAATACATAGACTATAAGTGTGGATGTTTATGGCCCATGTGCATGTCTCTGATGACTGGTGAAGAACCACTAACTTTAAACTAACATTGGAGGAAACGTAATTTGCAAGTCAGGTGACATTTGTAAAACATTTTCGAGTCAGGTTTTCATCGCTGTATCCCTCCTTTTCCTAATCCATATCCATATCCTCTATTTCCTAATCCATAGGAAGACTTATGGAAAGATGAAGCATATCCCAGCAGCACTAGGCTTTAAGCAGGAAACCACGCCAGTCAATCTCACTTAAACTAAGTTCAAAACAGGTCTTTTTTGTTTAAGGAACATACTTAGCTAATAAGCTTTAGGGAATGAAATTTTCAAAATCCAAGTTGTCATTTGTTGATTTTGGATTGAAGACAGGAGCGAAGAGCTTTTTAATTGTGCATAAAAGTATGACATAGACACAACCTAAAGGTGTTCACTGTATTTGACACTCCTGGTTTAAATAGAGGAAGAAATATTCAAATCCAGATGTAAAGTTTGTCATTTTCTGCCTCTCCTGGAGATATCTGAAATAAATGATGTCAATACCTTTGAGAATTTATCTGTAATCAATTTTGCTGAATGAATACTGTAGACATAAATCTGTAATAAAAGTAAACAGCATCTGTCTTTCTCATTTGCCAGGCATGTGAACCTCTCTCACACAGTCCGAGGAAAATAATTAATAATCATAGTTCAGAAGGAGGCAGGTAGTTGTGTTGTATTTCATTTCACTTTAGAATTAAAATGGCTAATTTATATTAAAAAGCAAAGGTACAGCATGTCCCATTACATTATGTAATAAAGGACAAACATAATGAGTGCCAGGGTATTGTTCTATGTTTTTCTCCAGGTGCTTTAACACAACACCACCCCCACTTGACATTTGTTTAGTCAAGGGCTGATATAATGTAGACAAGAACTTCAAATGAAAGCCAATGTGCTATCCATTCATCCATTTTCTAAACAGATTAATCCAAGTGTACTCTTATGGGAAGCTGAGACAGACTGGTGTTCTGGTTGGTTGGTTCAGCTTTGCCCTCACTGCTATCAATTAAGGCTCTGGACCTCTGTGATCTAGGACTGCTTTAAGTGGATTAGACAATGTTGTTTTACAGTTAGTTTTTTCACACACCCAGTCAACTTATTTCCTAAAAAATCTGTTTTCACCTAAAGTGACACATGTCCCTGCAATTCCTTTTTCTGATTAGAAAAATTCAGTGTAACAGACTATTTCTAAATTTCTAAAGGGGCAGTAGGAAACATGAAAAAGGTTTTTAAATGCAATGGTTGGTTTTACAAGATGTATGACACCAATGCCCTATCTAGGCTCAGTAAGTGTGTTTTGTCAGAAGCTCTACAATTACACATGGTATCCTTCAGCCCAACCCTATTCTGCCCCAGTGCACTTGTGTTATATTGTGTCGGTTCACTCCACTTGAGCACTATCATCCTGTGCCATCCTGTAGGCACATCTTACTCTTTAACTGCAGATTTGGGTTGCTTCTTCCCAAGCATATTCACAAATCTATTTAAACGACAGTACTCTTGAGACAGTTTTTATATCCATGTTTGTTGAGAGCAGCTGCCTGCTTAACAAGAGTTCATAATAGAGTATATCTGACACTAGATACATTTAATGGCTGTGCACACTGCCATGTGCGTTATTGGACCATCCTAAAATGGATGGTTATGTCATGACCCAGTGCTACCAAGATAGACTTTGGCATCCTGAGACCCTTAATTGGATTAAGTGGATTAGGTAACAGTTTCCAATTTAATTGGCTGACTATTCAGTAATAATTACTGCCAGTATCAAACAGACCAAAACAGTAAAATGCAGTAATTACTTCAAACTGGCACTAGTACATTTTAGTACTACTGAGTCTTAAATGTAATGCCATCATATTTTATATAAACAGAATTCACAGTATTAATGGAGTTTGTGAGCTGTGCTCTGATTTATGATCGTTAGTTTACTGTGTCTTTAATAAGCAGCAGTTTCTAGTTTAATTCAGTCATGCGCAGCAGAAGATGGTTAAATATCACCATTTTAAATGCCTTTATAGCACAGAGGAAAATCGAAATGATGGTGCTTAGTGGTTGTGCACTACTGGCACTGTTAATTGTAATAGCAAAGACTGCTGCAACAGAGGGGGAAGACAGGGAACTTTAAAAACAAGACTTGATGTATTTTAGAAAAATAAGGTAGAGAGGACTGGTGAGCTTTGTTGGGCTGAATGGCCTGTTCTCGTCTAGATTGTCCTAATGTTCTAAAAAAAAATACACCAGCAGCAGGGTTGAGCCAGCAAGAGGAAGAACAAGAGTTAGCATTTTATTAGTCAAATGGTCTGCTTCAGTGTCCACCACAGGGGAGACTCTAAAAAGGCCAAACCTACCACACATTCACCATCCTAGTGTGACAAAAGTGAGCAGTACTTCTAAGGCTAGCAAACTACTCAAAAGAGAAGTAAAATGAGCAGCAATCCTCTTAGCCAGCTCTGGTTAGCACTGCTCAATGCTACAGTATGCTTGAACGAAGCATAGTCTGGGTATATAGTTGCAATCTGCTGATATCCATTTTCCTGGTTAGTGGAAGGCAGGTATTCTATAAGCTGTGTCATATAGTGGCTAGGTCCTTACTTTATTATCGGACCTAACTTTATTCTTTGTTAGTTAGTATTGCCTTATCTTATTTTTATATTTTTAGTTTTTAGAAAAGTTTCTTCATCTTGTAAAGCACTTTGAGCTACATTTTTTGAATGAAAATGTGCTATATAAATAAATGTTGTTGTACTATACCGGGGTACTTAATTACGGTCATGGGGGTCCTCTATGACTGTAAGTTTATATTCTAACCAGTTTCATAAATAGAAGCCAATTATAAGCCGTATAATTTAATATCAATTTTCTTCTATGTGTATTAATTCTTCCAAAACAAAAATTGTATATTTTTTGTTTTCTTGGAACTTTTCCCATATGTGTTGTGGCCCTCCCCTTATCTCTTGTTTATTTTAAAACATTGTATTAACAAAAATACTTCATGATGCATGTACACAGGTTTAAATAGAAGCATGATAGCAGAGAGATGGTGGTTACTTTGTCATTTGCACCTCATTATTAACTGATGTCTGGTTAAAAAATAGGCAACAATTGCAACATTAATGCAACTGTGTAAAACTAAAATAGGCAATTAAGGGTTCTGAATCGTAACAAATTCATTAACTAAGCTAAAAACTTATTGCTTTATTAGTAAATAAATGGGGTCTAACTAAAAAGCTGGTTAAAGTGAAAACCTACAGCTACTGCAGACCAACAAGACTGTAGTTGAGTAGCCCTGGACTATATACGCATGCTCATTAGATGACCCTGAGGAAGTCACTTTATCTGCCTGTGCTCCAACTGTAAAAAAAAATTGTACAAACAACTCCATTGTGTATCTGAACTTTGTGTATCACTATAGAGAGTTGCTATATACTATAAAATAGAGGTTGTTTCTTTGTCCTAGTGGGCATCAAGCATAACAAACATAACATGCAGCCACACTCACTCAGACAGGGCAAACTGGAAGCGATCATATAACCTGACACACTGACATCTTAAAGGTGTAGGAACAAAATGGAGCAAATGACAAAAATCAAAATGGACTTGGGGAGAAGATGCAAACTCAGGGCTAATTTTTGAACAAGGAACTGAACACAAACATACTTTTATTAAGAGACTATATTCTTGAGTATTTAAATTATATATACTGTCACGCAGGTGTGCATGGGAGGCAGCTAAAGGGCTTGAGTAAGGGCAGACCGAATCAGACCGGGTTGTGGCAGAGTGCACTGACTCTTTTTCTCCCTTTCCTGTAGACCATTCACAGGAGATTGCACCTGGCCCTCTTGACGTCACTTCCGGGACCGAGCCTATGGAAGAAGACCTTGCCGGCTCCTGTTTTGTCACGTCCGGGCTCGAGCCTATCCCTGAAGACAATTATGAGCCCGACCCCTTTGACCTCACTTCCCGTCTTCCCCTTTAAAAGCCTCCACCTTTTCCCTATTCCCTCAGTTCTGTTTTGGACTAGGTTATGTGCACATCAGTGCTATCATTTATTTGCAATTTGCAGCCAGGAAGCCAAATATACGGGTGGCTGCCCCAAACCTTGCTATGGCTCTTTATGGAGTTTGTGACAATACATGATCAGAAGCTGTTTTAAAATGTGCTAATTTCATTCATAGAGGATTTTGTACGTGTAAGATTAACTATTATCGACTCATTACAGGGTCCTTATTATCAGGTGTACAAATTACAATAAAACTGAAGCCATTGTGAAGGATGGCCGGCCATATATTCCAGCCCACACCTCCAAACCGCCAGGTGGAGCCCTCCCAGCAGTATGGAGGCTCCCCGAATTCCAGCAGGGCATCATGGACCATGTAGTTTTTATAAACAGCCCTGCTGCATACCATGGGGACCACCAGGAGCCGGGTCAAGGACTATAAAAGGACTGTCGGAAATCCCAGATGTTGAGCTGAGCTGGGTGGAAGGGTGGCAACGTGTCTGGGAGGGGAGGATTGATTATTGATTAGTTATTGTGTAGTTTATGAGTATTGTGGAGAGAAGGGTGCTTTGTGCACTTATTATAATAAATATTATTATTGGACTTTTATCTGGTGTTTGACGTCTGGTCTGAGGGTTCAAGGGGTTGACAGTGCCTCTATCTTTCACACCATTTAAAACTGAATGCAGGAAGTACTTCTTTACGCAGAATAAGTATGAAAGTTATGAACCACATTTTGTATTCAATTAAACTGATGGTTTTTAATAATATCTCCTGAATTTGTAATGTACATATAAATGACACTAATAGGCTTTGAAAATAAAGAGGAATTTTATTTTTAATTTTTATGTATGAAGTCTGAAGAAGATATGTTGTTGTCTAAATGACCCAAACAAACCCCTTCTTATCTGGAAAGGTATTAGCCATCACTCCACTTATAATCCCCCTGCCTTATTTAATAAGCCACTGACTCTTATACTATACATCTCCTTATAACTATCAGCTTCTGCAGACAAAATGAAAATCTCCTTGGGAGTCCTTACCAATCCCGGATTCCCTGCTCTTAACTGCCTCTCTACATCTACAGCCCCCTGGCGTACAATCGCTTGAAAGCACAATGAGAGCATTATCAAAGTGAGCACCAGATGAAGCTCAAACATTTGCCCCAAAACATCCCTCACTCCTGCACATTAAATAATGTTCTAATTCACATGGAGGAATCTTGACTTAGCACATGTAGATCATTTCAAGAGTCATTTCAAGCTTATTTTGCCATTTTATTTCTTTATTTTTAAATAGCAGTTGCATGGAATGTATTTTTTTGTTCCGGGAAGGACAGGGTAATGCCTGTGGACATGGTCTGTTTCTGATCTAATAATCATCAGAAAGCTTCAACATCTCCGGTAAAAGAAACCCTAACTTAAAATGAGGAACTGTGGATTTGTTTTTTATATCTTTACATTTGTAAAGATTTACTCTATAGCAATAGGAAAGCTTTGTGAAAAATGATCCAGTGCTCATTGCTTTTATCCTCCCATTTCATATAATTTATAGAAGTGTACCAAAGAAGGCAGCATTGCTGGTAATGACCACATCCTCCATGAGCAAAAAATGTTAAACCACTGATACAGCATGTGAGATAAGTGCCTTGTCCCTCAAGGCCAGATTTGTCCTAAGAAAAAGATGAATTTTATATAACAGCCATCTGCCCCTCATCTGCCCTCAACTCTGAGGTCATGAGATTGCATATACTGTTCCAGATACTGTAAAAGAAATTAAACTGCTTAGTATTAGTACTGCTCTATCAATTTCTTTAAAGCACATGCTGCCATAATTAAACCTGCATTTAAATAATTCTTTACCCAGCCACATCCATATTTCCTTTATTATTATGTTCATCATTTTGTCTATTGCCATAGCAGATTATGTTACATTTTCCATCTACTTTCAATATCAAACTCTCTAAAAATAGTTCAAGTGCAAAACAGGAAGCAGCTCTTCATCAACAACCCACAGTCACTTATAATTTAGAATCCTTGATCAACACAATACAAGTCTTTAGGATGTGAGAGGAAAGCTGTGGCACCTTGTGAAAAAGCCACAGACAGGGACAAAATGTGCAAACTCCACACAGACAATGCTCAGGGCAGGAAATGAGCTTAGATCAGATTGTCGCAGCTGGGATATACCGTGGATTCAGAAAGTATTCAGAGCCCTTCACTTTCTGCACACTTTTATTGTGACCAGTCTGTGACTATGCAGCCCCATATGCAGCAACCTGCGATGCACTGTGTGTCCTGACGCCTTTCTCTCATGCACAACATTATGTGTTAGCAATTTGTGCTACACTAGCTCTTCTGTGGGATCAGACCAGACAGGCTTGCCCTTGCTCCCCATTCACATCAATGAGCCTTGGGTATCCATGAACCTGTTGCTTGTTCACTGGTTGTCCTCCCTTGGACCAGTTTTGATAGATACTAACCACTGCATACCTTGAACACCCCATAAGAGCTGCCATTTTAGAGATGTTCTGACCCTGTCCCCTAGACATCACTATCTGGCCTTTGTCAAAGTCACTCAGATCTATATGCTTGCCAGCTTTAGCTATTTTCAACACATCACCTTCAAGAAATGAATATTCACTTGTTGCCTAATAATGATATACTTCATGTTATTCACTTAACCTGTCAGTGGTTTCAATTTTGCGACTGATTGGTGTATTTAAGGTCCCACATTTCACACTATGTCAGAACAAAAACCAAGCCTAGTTCAAGGGACTCTATGTAGACCCCTGTAATCAATCTGTGGTGAGGCATAGATCAGGGCAAGTGTATTGAACCATTTTCAGGAGCATAGTGGCCTTGATAATTGTGAAATGGAGGACATTTGGAACAACCTGGACTCTTCCAAGGGTTGGACATCCATGAGTGACAAGGCAAGAAGGGCCTTGATCAGAGAGGTGACCAAGAACCCAATGGTCACTCTAACAGAGCTTCAGAAGTCCTTGTGGAATTGTGGGTCCATGGCTAAGCAGCGCTGGGTCCGTTTTTAAAATAAATAAATAGCTGTCTCAATTTCAGTGGGTGTGCATGATTGCATGGCTGTGGTAGGCTGATGGGGTAGTTGAGACTAAGCACACCTGCACGTGAAGGTGTAGTCTGTTTTGATTGCTCCATTGGCTTTCCGTGGTCTGCGATTGAGGCGCTGAGCCCACAGTGGCATATACAGTTAGGTCCATAAATATTTGGACAGAGACAACTTTTTTCTAATTTTGGTTCTGTACATTACCACAATGAATTTTAAATGAAAAAACTCAGATGCAGTTGAAGTACAGACTTTCATCTTTAATTCAGTGGGGTGAACAAAACGATTGCATAAAAATGTGAAGCAACTAAAGCATTTTTTTAACAAAATCCCTTCATTTCAGGGGCTCAAAAGTAATTGGACAATTGACCCAAAGGCTATTTCATGGGCAGGTGTGGGCAAGGCCGTCGTTATGTCAGTATCAATTAAGCAGATAAAAGGCCTGGAGTTGATTTGAGGTGGGGTGCTTGCATGTGGAAGATTTTGCTGTGAACAGACAACATGCGATCAAAGGAGCTCTCCATGCAGATGAAAGAAGCCATCCTTAAGCTGCGAAAACAGAAAAAACCCATCCAAGAAATTGCTACAATGTTATGAGTGTCAAAATCTACAGTTTGGTACATCCTGAGAAAGAAAGCAAGCACTGGTGAACTCAGCAACGCAAAAAGACCTGGACGTCCACGGAAGACAACAGTGGTGGATGATCGCAGAATCATTTCCATGGTGAAGAGAAACCCCTTCACAACAGCCAACCAAGTGAACAACACTCTCCAGGGGGTAGGCGTATCGATATCCAAGTCTACCATAAAGAGAAGACTGCATCAAAGTAAATACAGAGGGTGCACTGCAAGGTGCAAGCCACTCATAAGCCTCAAGAATAGAAAGGCTAGATTGGACTTTGCTAAAGAACATCTAAAAAAGCCAGCACAGTTCTGGAAAAACATTCTTTGGACAAATGAAACCAAGATCAACCTCTACCAGAATGATGGCAAGAAAAAAGTATGGAGAAGGCATGGAACAGCTCATTATCCAAAGCATACCACATCATCTGTAAAACACGGTGGAGGCAGTGTGATGGCTTGGGCGTGCATGGCTGCCAGTGGCACTGGGACACTAGTGTTTATTGATAATGTGACACAGGACAGAAGCAGCCGAATGAATTGTGAGGTGTTCAGAGACATACTGTCTGCTCAAATCCAGCTAAATGCAGTCAAATTGATTGGGCGGCGTTTCATGATACAGATGGACAATGACCCAAAACATACAGCCAAAGCAACCCAGGAGTTTATTAAAGCAAAGAAGTGGAAAATTCTTGAATGGCCAAGTCAGTCACCTGATCTTAACCCAACTGAGCATGCATTTCACTTGTTAAAGACTAAACATCGGACAGAAAGGCCCACAGACAAACAGCAACTGAAAGCCGCTGCAGTAAGGCCTGGCAGAGCATTAAAAAGGAGGAAACCCAGCATCTGGTGAAGTCCATGAGTTCAAGACTTCAGGCTGTCATTGCCAGCAAAGGGTTTTCAACCAAGTATTAGAAATGAACATTTTATTTCCAGTTATTTAATTTGTCCAATTACTTTTGAGCCCCTGAAATGAAGGGATTGTGATAAAAAAATGCTTTAGTTGTCTCACATTTTTATGCAATCGTTTTGTTCACCCAACTGAATTAAAGCTGAAAGTCTGCACTTCAACCGTATCTGAGTTGTTTCATTTTAAATTCATTGTGGTAGTGTACAGCAGGGGTAGGCAACGTCGGTCCTGGAGTGCCACAGTATGTGCAGGTTTTTGTTCCAACCCAGTTCCTTAACGAGAACTCAATTATTGCTGATGAAGCACATATTGCTTAAGTGACATTTTAATGCTTCATTTTAGTGGTCTCGCTTGTTAAGGTTCTCCAACCTTAATTGCTTATTTCAATCTTAAACTGCTGCATTCAGTGTTTTAATTGCTCCTTATTAGCAATAAGATGTAAAACAGGGGTAGGCAATGACGGTCCTGGTGAGCCGCAGTGGCTACAGGTTTTCATTCAACCCAATTGCTTAATTAGAAACCAATCATTGCCAATCTCAGACCTTATTTAATTTTATGGCTTGTTAGTCTGTGCAATGTAAGGCTTTTATATCGTAGATTTTTTTCCTTTCCAAGGATATCATCCAAATGATTTGAAGCCTAAAACAGATCATTTTCAGTCTGTCACATTTTTCTATTAAGTGTTTTATTAAATCAAACCGTGCATGATGAACACACACAGATGTAATTGGAAAAAAGCTAGCTGGAGAACTGCTGGCTGCTTTGTCTTTTACATCTTATTGCTAATAAGGAGCAATTAAAACACTGAATGCAGCAGTTTAAGATTGAAATAAGCAATTAAGGTTGGAGAACCTTAACAAGCGAGACCACTAAAATGAAGCATTAAAATGTCACTTAAGCAATATGTGCTTCATCAGCAATAATTGAGTTCTCGTTAAGGAACTGGGTTGGAACAAAAACCTGCACATACTGTGGCACTCCAGGACCGACGTTGCCTACCCCTGGTGTACAGAACCAAAATTAGAAAAAAAGTTGTTTCTGTCCAAATATTTATGGACCTAACTGTAAGGTATGAGCCAGCACAGCAAAGTGAAAACAGATAAAAGAATGAGAAAAAATGAATGGAGGTTAAAGAATGGAGAGAAACAGGCAGGAAGACGGAGAGAGCCCAGTGTGAGTGAGTGAATGAACAAGAAAGAGAAGACAGGCAGCTTTGAGGAGAGTCCCTTGGGGAGCATGAGGCCAATGCTCAGGGCTGCTGTAGTGGATCACTCCAGGTTCCCGGGTGCAACAGGAGCATGGAGCCAACCCACACCATCATAGTCCTATGCTGAGATGGAGAACCTGTCAGAATAACGACCATCTTAGTACAACTCCATTAACCAGGTATTTACGGTAGAGTGGCTTAATGGAAGCCGCTTTTGAGCAAAAGGCATCAGACAGCATTTAAAAGAAAGAAAAAGAAAATCTGGTTCAGAGCACACAAAACCTCAGACTGGGGCGATGATTCATCTTTCAGCATGACAAAATGACCCAAAGCACACAGCCAAGATAACGCTGCAGTGGCTTCAGGACAACTCTCTGACTGGCTTTGAGTGGTCGAGCTAAAACCCAGACTTAAAACTATAGAACATCTGTGAACAGACCAGAAGATAGTAGTTTACAGATAGCAGTTTCCATCCAATCTAATCAAACTTAAGAGGATCTGCTTGGAAGAATGGAATAAACTGCCCAAATTCTTGTTTCAACAAAGCTTGTAGAGACTTACATAAGAAGACTCAAAGCTGTAATTCCTGCCAAAGGGAATTCTACAAATTACCAAATTAAGGGGCTGCATGCTTATATGAATCAGAAATTTCAGTTTTTGATTTCCAACACATTTTCAAATTTTCCTGAAAACATATTTTCACTTTGTCATTATGGGCTATTGAGTGTAGATTGAAGAGTAAAGATGGCAAATTTATCAATTTAAAATTAAGTGTACAACACAATAAAGCATGCAAAAGTGACGGGCTCTGAATATTTTCTGAATCTACTGCAGATAGGCTCTGTTGAACTTAAGATATTCTTTTTTAATTGTTTAGGTTTGCAAAATGATTTATACAATCAAGACTTTCCATGTTGTGTTGAACAAATTTTGACTTTAAAGTAGTTTAATGAATTTTATATGTACAGAAAATTAACATGTACACAGGATTTGTCCATTCATTCATTTTGTACACCCACTTTGTCAAATTCAGTGGCTGGAGCCTTAACTAAACATCTCCTTGGAATAGTAGCAAAAAATCAAAATATGTGGAAAACATTCATAGACACAGGGAGAAAATGTACATTTCCCACAGGCCACACCGCCAAGAACTGGAATGTGATATATGTGGGCAAAGCTTTTAATGTACCTTAATGATTGCAATTTGAGCATTTTGTGCAGGTACAGACAAAGTGTAAAGCATGCAATGTAAGCTTTTTAGAGGTATGTTGTGTTGAAAAGATCTTACTTTACAGCATTTTAGGATTTTAAAATGTATACAAAATTGAAAATGTACTAGAGTTGTATTAACTACTTTTTACAATACACCATCCTCCATCCACCCATTTTCTAATGTTGCTTTGTCCAATTCAGGGGGGGCAGGAGCTGGAGCCTAAACTTAATGCACACATCTTTGGGATGTGTGAGGAAAACAAGATTACCTGGAAGAAGTTCCACAAAGACATGTGGAGAATATACAAACTCTACATCAACAAACTGACCTGGCTGGGATTTGAACCCAGTTGCCTGGAGCTGTGAGTTGGCATCACTAACTATAAAATATGAGTTGCACCAATTTAACTTCATTTCACCTATTTTAAATTTTTTATTGTTTTGCAGCTCTCTTTCTGGCACTTTTAATGCGCACAGAAATTTGTAAGAAGCTAAAAGCTTTATATCTTCATCAAGGAGATCTGTACCTAGACTATGGGCTCAATTTGCTTTTATAAAAAGGCAATCACAACTAGGTGGACTGCATGTTAGCAGCTTAGTAGAAACTGAAACAAGAAATCTGTGTGGCCTGTACACGTTTAGATGAATACTCATGAGTTCACAGCCTTAGCCAGAACCTCTATGGTTTTACCAGAAGAAAATATGAGATTTTATTTAGATTAAAGCAATAAGGTGTTCAAAATAATATTATTCCAGAAACATTGATATTCAGATTATATTATAAGTCATAATTGTGAGGTCCTGACATTTCTCATTTCAACCAGGAATGATTCTCACAGTTACTTCAGGGGAGTCTGGGTATCTGCATAACAACCTTTAAAAAATTGGAACAGATGTCAAGGGAAAAATTCTTTCTGATTTTTTTAAAAAATAAGTTTTCACTAGTAATCAAGTAATATTGTTCAGGAAAATTCCAACTGCCAAACTTAAAATGTAAATTTAAAATAATTAGTGTGGTCTATCTAAACATTTGGTAGAATCAGAAATGCTATCCTACAAGAATATATTTATATATTCTCAAACTTTTGATTAAGTGGGTTTGGGAATGTTATGTTACCTTAGTATGAAACTAGCTTATTTTAATTCATAGTGATGAGAAGCTGCAACCTATCCAGGCAGCAAGTGGCAAAAGTCGGAACTCTAGCCTTGAATCCCCATACTCAGTCATAATGGACCAATATAGAGTTACCAATGAACTTAACACAGTGTGACTGGTATACAAGAGGAAAACTGGAACACCAACAATGCATATGACATGCAGGTTGTTCTTGGGATGGTATTCATACCCAGGACTATAGGTTCTATGTGGTAACAAATGAGACATTTTTTCCATTAATGTGGAATTGGGTACAGAGGTATGCTTCTGAAGTTTGGTCCATTGTTGATCACCACATCTTCTTTATTTAGGTTGCAGCATAACTCTCTCAAGAGACACACTACTTCACTGTCCTGCAAAGAATAATTAAAAGTTAATCAAATGTCAGATACAAGTGAAATCTTCTTTTAATTAGGCACTGATCAAAACCCCAGCCATAAGGGAAACAAATGGGCTTGCAGAGATTGTTGTAGGTCAACTCTTCTGTTCCTGGACCTAATCTATATACAGTATATAAAAGTCAATGTGTGTATGTATGTATGTTCCAGCATCACTTCCGAACGGCTGGAGCAATTTACATGAAACTTGGTACACGTTTCTCATTGGTCGACTAAAAATACTGTAGGATGTATTCAACCCTAACCCACCATCTTCTGGGTAGGATGGGGTGATCTTGCGGTATTGTATGCATGTTATCATCCAGTTGACACTCGGAACAACCACCAGAGGGTGAACTGGAGGTGACTGCCAGCATTCTTTATGTTTGAGCACCACCGCGCTCCTGCTGCTTTTGAAATTAAATAGAGTTGGCCGGTTCCGAGCGTCAACTGGATGATAACATACATAGTAGACTGCAAGACAAGCACATTAGTGAGTCTTCATTGTTTGTTAATTTATTTTTAAAGTTGTGTTTTTTTTTTATTATATTTTTCTCAAACAATTAAAAAAAAAAAAAACACTTTATTTTCCTCCCGGGCAACGCTGGGTATTTCAGCTAGTTGCAGATAAAGCAGGTATGCTTCTGGGATTTACTCACCTCTATGGCTCCAGAATTCAGAAAACAAAGGCATTTATTACCTAAATTTGGCCTAGTCGGTAACTACAAATGAAACAACAACTATTATTGAATGTGCCTTTGTCCAAGGACAAACATTGCTGAGATCTTATTCTGTGAGTATATTCAGATGATTCAAAAGGATTCCAGCATATATCAATATTTAATGCCAATTTCTTATGCTACTTTCTTATGGTGAGGATCAAGGCATGTACAGTATGTTCAGTGGGAGGCATTCATTCCTAAAAGCAACTCTCCAGGCTAGGTACTATACATGTGCTGAATGTAGGTGGATTGGCATGTCTGCTTTACTTTGCTTTATTATAACTGCTACTAAATATGACTTGACATGTATAGTTTGCCCCAATAGTTTGTGTATTACTGAGCTATTAGTTTGTAATGAATTATGGTAGGTGCTAAGAGATTCATCCACATTCCCAAATACTTCTTAGCCCTGTCAATTTAAGTTGAGGTGGATCTAACGCCAGGGCCTGTACAAAATGGAATGTTACTTAGAATGGCACACTTCTATATGCCCCCACACTCAAACACCAAGCTGTTTAAAGTGACCTAATGACTGGACTATAAGGAAAAAAGCAGATGAAAATTCTACAAGAGAATAGAACTAGGACAGAGTTGTGAGGTGACAACACTGACTGTTGTCCTGCCATTCTGTCTGTGCTCTATGCTGGAAAGAATGAGGGATAAAAAATGGAAAGGTACAGGAACTGACCAACATAGTATGTAAGAAAACAGGCACCACTAGTGAGCGGTACTAATACAAGCTATGGTCAGAGACCCTCAGCGGGGACTGAAGAGGAAAGCCTAGGGGTGCACATAGTAGTTAAGTGGGACATACTGGGGCCACCTGTTTACTGAAAATGGCAGGCAGTCTAGAAGCTACCTTGGGTGACTAGACTAGCCACTGAAAAGAACACAAGGGGGCCAAGTAATTTTTGCTGTTAGTGAGTTTGAAGGTCGCTCAGAAGCATACTCTTTTGAAGGGGGGTTGAAGGAAGAGGGCAACAGAGTGATTGTCCAACCCGCTGAATCCGAACACAGGGTCATGGGGGTCTGCTGGAGCCAATCCCAGCCAACACAGGGCACAAGGCAGGAAACAATCTTGGGCAGGGTGCCAACCCACCGCAGGACACACACAAACACACCCACACACCAAGCACACACTAGGGCCAATTTAGAATCGCCAATCCACCTAACCTGCATGTCTTTGGAATGTGGGAGGAAACTGGAGCGCCCGGAGGAAACCCACGCAGACACGGGGAGAACATGCAAACTCCACGCAGGGAGGACCCGGGAATCGAACCCAGGTCCCCAGATCTCCCAACTGCGAGGCAGAAGCGCTACCCACTGCGCCACCGTGCCGCCCCAAAGAGGGCTGTTAGGTTTTTATTATTTTGTATTAGAGTATGTGCTGCCTGTGATGCCTCGCACCCAAAACCAAGGTAACCTTCTTTCATCCGAGGCATCTACAGGTATGAACTGAAGATAGACCAGGGTAATTGAGAAGGCAAGCCAGACTAACTTTTCAAAAGCTATAGCCAAGTTTATTAAACAAATCCAAACAAAAGTACCAAAATTTGGAAAACAGTGTGTTTTCAAATAAATAAATAAGTCAATAAATAGCTCTTCTTTAGATCTATACTATAAAATCAAAAAGTGAGTTAGGTGCCAATAAATAAATATGTCAAAATCATTAGTTCATGGAGAGGTAAACCCTTTGTGTTCCTTCTATTTCAATTTCTCAGTCTTTGTCAGGACCTCAGAATTCAAGACCACATCCTGATCCGCCAGGTGGGCCACCAATTGCCCACCTCTGTTGGTCACCACAGCTCCTCTTCTAATAGTCGGATCATGAACTGCCACCTCTGTTTGCCACCAGAGTTCTGAAATGGTCACCTCAATCAGTCACCGCAACTCCACGAAGTTGCCTTGCCCTTACTCGAAAGACACCACGTCTTGACCTTCTCACCTTTGCCTCAATCCAGCTGTGCCTCTCTCCATTCTCATCTGCTCTCGTGGTATAAATCAACAGACTCGAACTTCACAACAGCCACTCTCTGGAACCAACACACGGTCAATGGTTCTGATGCTCTCCGAATGATCAGCCTGAGCGATGTTGCCCATTCCCTTCGCAGTCCTTTTACCTCTAAATCCAACAATTGCTATCCCAACAAAACCAAACACATCCAACCTCCTACTAGTGCTGACCTACTTTACTTTATACACTTTTCATCCTGCAGCCGATGCCTCCTGAATGCAGCACTGATGCCAACCAGCCATCCTCTCACTACAATGAGCGAAAACAGATTGTGTTAAATCAATAAATGAAACGAATAAAACACCCCCAACCTTCATCTCACAACACTCCCTATAATGCACTTGTTCACTTTCACTGAAAGTTAATCAAAGCCCTTATTTTGTACAATTTATGGCCAGGCCCACAGAACATACACAAGGGATAAGAAGAGTTTTACTTTAAAAAATTATAATTTTGCACATTATTGTTCACAATAAGAGCTTTCAGGATGTATAGTAATTTTTAAAAACATTGCTGTAAAAGTCCAGGTAATGCTTCCTTTGAGGGTTTTCTGGCAGGGGTTAATCCTAAGTGGAGTGTTTAATGTTCCCCTCCATTCCCCATGGAATTCCTCCCACAGTTCAAACACATTCAGTTAGATTACCTGAGGTCTTAAAACTTATTTTTATGTGACTGTTTGAAGAGGTGGCAACATTTGTGTGAGCCCTGCAATAGACTGGCATCCCTATTATTTGAATTCAGGCTTTGCAGCTTGTGTTGCCAAGTTAGGCATTGGTACCTCACATAATTCAGAAATGAATGGAATGATGGATGAGCTTGAAGAGGCTGATGATTTAACAAAGGCACTGAGGAAAAGAAAGCATAGTCATGGAATAGAATTTTTTTTGAATGTGTTAAAAGGAAAAAAATATGAAAAATATAATAAGAATTCATGCAGCTATGGGCACCAGCTCAATAAAGGTGTGCTAATGAAAGGTATTCATTTGAGGGATCCATTGGAAGCATTCATGCTTCCTTTAATGAGCGACAGCAGGAAACAAGATGACAGGGTACGCTGCCTGCACAATTACAGATCACTTAAGAGGCCAGATGAAAGAATGATTCAGGGACACCTATGCTTTCAAATAAATAAATAAATACATAAAAATCAGATTTGTGGGAGAACCACAGGGCTTATACCCACATGATGAAGTAATGCAAGCTTGTCCAATAGGAACAAACTCCTATTCAGTTTGCAAAAATGGAATTGTACACTAACAATGGCCCCCCAGACAGTAAGGGGGTTATCTCTTCACCTTTAATTGACAGATGAGAACAAATAGACTTTTTATACACTGTACCTTATCTCACAACATTTAAGAATTTCTCAGCTGCTATGCAATAGTTGTAATGCATTTTATGAAAGTACAGCATAGGTAGGTTGAGTCACTGACTAATTCATACAGGTGCTCAGAGGCAGGGAGTGAACCAGTACCCTTGTGGCTTAAGGCCAAAGGTCACCTCAATCCAGGTCAGTGCTGGCAGTGAGAGATTTTCACAGTACAAGGAAGCATCCCACTCTGGAACAGACACTAGTCCAAAATATGGCCCATTTGCATGCACAATTACAGACAAGGCTAATTGTGACACTTTACCTTTAAAAAATATTAAGATGAAGTCTGAGCTTTTATAGGACACTAGGAAGAGATAATTATAACACTGTTAATTATATACAGACATCACTTATTTTGTCAATTAACCAGTATGATGAGTTACAGGGCAGGACAAATAGGCCAAGGACAGGGACAAGAGAGTGCGAGAGAGGGGGAGAGAAAAAGTAGAAACTGGAAGTTCATGTAAGAAGCCCACTGCAAGGAAGGACAGAAAGTGTTTCAGCCTGGGTAAAAACATTAACTTTCCCTAAGGACACTATAGAGTGGACAACACAATAGATACCAAATGTGTCTAAACAAGCAAAGAGTGAGGTCACTGAAAGCTGGAAGAGATAGCAGAACACTTCCCACATGTCACTGGCAACACATGATCCAACTCAGAGGTACGCTTTTAAAAATGCCCTTTTTGCTTGTGATATGTTATATAAATATTTTCAATGAAGTATACATTTCCAATAGGTCACTCTGATATTTAGTAACTCAGATTCATTCTTAATGAAGTGTGTGGGTTTGGACATTAATAATTAATAAATTAACATGCTAATATTTTAGGTAGGTATTTAGGTTTGGTTTTATTGCAGCAGGAATTGGTCAGTTGTTGCCCCTGAAAATGAAGTCTGCATAGGACTCTACATTAAGTGTTCGCTATAGTGCACTTATAAGTTATTTATTACAATGTAACACAAACAAAGCCTTTATTACAACACTACAGTAAGTAACAAAGGGACTAGCTAAAGGGCCTCTAAAGTGTTGTCATTGTGATTTGTCTTATTGTGGCAAAACAAAGGGTTACTTAAAGTCTTTATATTGTAATTAGCTGTGTAAGCCCATGCTGTAAAAAGCATGGGCTCCTAGAAACTATTGAAATCGTCAGAATAAAAATTTAAATGCAGAGTCGGCGGTTTCATTTTGCGGACGTACCCGTCCCCTTGTCTATCAGTGGCTAAGTGAGTTTCTTTCTCATCAAAGAAGATGTTTTGCCAATGTTCTCGCCTCGCTTGTGTATCAGCAGCTAAGCGAGTTTGTCTCCAGCTCGTTAACATGGGGCCGCCTTGCTGGATCTTTGAGCTTCATCCTGTAGCCTCACACTTCTGGGCCAGACAGACAGACACACACACTTCCACGTGGAGACGTTTATATATAAGAAGATTGGCTCAGATAGCCCTATTGTAAAGTGTAAACCATTTTTCATATTTCATCTCTAGGTCCACCTTTTCTTAATTACATTTTAGACATGTTATACTTTAATTTAAATTATTTATAGTTCACTATTATATCACTGCAGTGCTGTCTATCAGCTCAAATTCTTAATATTGATATTGTTCATGCACCAGAATTAATGCTGGGACATTTTCACTCTCTTCAAATGCCATTGATTTCTTGTCATTTATCTTGAATTTAAATGATCTTACATTATGTCTGGTGGTCTAGTAGTTGGTATTGCTGCCTTATAGTTTTAGACAACACATCTAGGATTACTTCCTGGCATTGTCACAAGTTGGCATCTGCATGCTCTCCTGAGTTACACAAGTTTTTGCTGGTTATTCCAGTTTTTTGCTTGTATGCACCATAAGTAAAGTCAAGACCTACTCACCTGTAAGGCCTGCAGCCTCTGCAGAAAGAAATGCACTCCACGACAAGATGAAAAATAATCCAGTCTCCAGCATGGGAAAGTCACACAGCTTAGTAAATTTAGTCAACTGATCAGTTATGGTCAGGCAAAAAACACAGTTTACTTGATCACCTTATCTCAATAATGTGATTTTATTTCATTAGATTTGGACCATTATTCTCAGATTTTTTCATTTAAAACCAAATGGCTGGAGACTCGATTCCTATTTTCAGTTGTTAGTGCAAAATTAAATGTCACTTAAAGTACTTATACTTCGCTTCTAGTAATTTCTGTTAGAACAAAGTGACAGATCAAAGTGTCAAACAGTAAAACAAAAAGGAAGATATGTAAGTGTCTCACAGGCTTGACTAAACACTGGTCAAATACTAAGCAACTAATAGGGGCAGCTTTCCCGCTTACCTGCTTACAGGAGCACTATACTAACATTTCCCTTCCTTTGCTGAAATTCTCTGGCCAAGTAGTACCCTGAGTGCAGACTACAGTCCTCTCAGGCAGCAGCGTTTAAACACCACCCTGAGGTAACTTTCAAAGCAATCACACCAGGATGCCCAAAAAATCTCTACCCCTTCTAGTAATATATGGAATAAATGAGCACACTCTTTAACTTTGATGGTTAACTCTCTCAAGGACTTTTGAGACACCTGACCTCAATAACAGGTAGCACAATCAAAGTTTTCTGATGTGAATATGGTATACCTGCTAGTCTGGAGGAGCCCAACTGGCTTCTATTTTACAGCACATTTTTGTAATTGACGGATCTCCTCCTGGAAGGTCATTTAGCTAAATCCACTTGAAATACCCTTCTTTCTTCTGGAAATTTCATTATACAGTCAATTAACAATATAACTGTCAATTCTGGTATGTCTTCCATTGCCTGCATATCCTTTTTAATTACATAAATTCATCTTTTTGAAATTTTACAATTTTTCCATGTGTGTTTCTCTTCATAGATCTAATTTCAAGTTGGATCAGATTTACTCTTTAGCCCTCATAATCTGTATTTTTGCCAACTACTTTTCTATTTGCCGTAATTATATTTGGTATTCATAAGATTTTTTTAGAAACTGATAAATAGCTCACCAGAACCATCTTACTTGCAAAAGGATACCAGAGCAGTAACAACTGTGTAGGCTGTTCCAATAGCAAAAGATCCTGCAAAAATTCCAGCAAAATGTCCAACTGACTGAAAGAAGGCCCTACCATCAAACACGTGGGGGTTCTCCTTTGGGCTGTAGATTGCTATGGAACTGAAAAACACAAAAATGTCATGTTACCAGGGGATGAGAACACAGCTCAAAGTTGTCTCTATGTTCAATTGTTTTTGACTTCACTCAATTACAAACCCAACTTCAACAATATCTATCTATCTATCTATCACAAAAAACAACATTTGGATGTGCTCAAACAGATTCTTAAAAGGCTATACAGAACATACACAGAACTGTCATGCTCAGTGAAAATTGCTTTATCTAAGCACGTTAATTGCTTGCTTGTATCATACATAACAAGCAGGTCAGAGAAGAACTAAGGTTGTATGCTTGTGTCCAGGAGTAGAAGTCCCAGCTACTATGGTATAAAAAAGAAACATGCCTTAGCCAATAGTAGTGCAAGAATACTTTGACAAGAACAGATTGTTCAAACCAACATAGCTTGTTAATCACTAACTTTTTCAAAATACTGCAGAATCATAATTTGAAGGACCTCAAAGCAATATACTCTGCCACAGTACTTGGTAACTGATTCCGTGTTTCTATGGTCCTTTGTTTGAAGAAAAAGTTTCTAACATTTGTGCAACATTTATACTTAACCAACTGCCTCCCCACTGTTCTTGTTAAAGAACTCAATTTAAAGTATTTGCTAGAATCGTTCCTACTAATTCCCTTCATAATTTCAAAAATATTTATCATACCACCTCTTAATCTCCATTTGTATAAATTGTAACCATTTAGCTCCTTGAATCCTTCCTTGTAGTTCACAGCCTGCAATCCTGGATTAAGTCTCATCACTCTTCTTCTTAGAAGTTTCTTTAGCAAGGTTATTTTGTAATATCAAAATTAAAACTGTGCACAATATTCCAGTTGAGCTCTCACAAGTAGCACACCATGCTATATAACTTAACATCCTATTAGTTTTCTTAATCGCTTCAGCACACTGTGTGGTAGTGAAACGTGATTAGAATACTACGACTCCCAAGTTATTCTCAAAAAGAATACTTTCAAGTCTCAGACCTTTAGTGTTTAATTATGTCTAATAAACATAGAAAATAAAAGCAACACTTTACAGTAATCCCTCCTCCATCGCGGGGGTTGCGTTCCAGAGCCACCCGCGAAATAAGAAAATCCGCGAAGTAGAAACCATATGTTTATATGGTTATTTTTAGAATGTCATGCTTGGGTCACAGATTTGCGCAGAAACACAGGAGGTTGTAGAGAGACAGGAACGTTATTCAAACACTGCAAACAAACATTTGTCTCTTTTTCAAAAGTTTAAACTGTGCTCCATGACAAGACAGAGATGACAGTTCAGTCTCACAATTAAAAGAATGCAAACATATCTTCCTCTTCAAAGGAGCAAATAAATCAATAGTGCTGTTTGCTTTTAAGTATGCGAAGCACCACGGCACAAAGCTGTTGAAGGCGGCAGCTCACACCCCCTCCGTCAGGAGCAGGAAGAGACAGAGAGAGAGGAGACAGATAAAAAAATCAATACGTGCCTTTTGAGCTTTTAAGTATGCGAAGCACCGTGCAGCATACTTAAAAGCTGCACACAGAAGGTAGCAAAGTGAAGATAATCTTTCAGCATTTTTAGATGAGCGTCCGTATCGTCTAGGTGTGCGAACAGCCCCCCTGCTCACACCCCCTACGTCAGGATCACAGATAGTCAGCGCAAGAGACAGAGAAAGAAAAGTAAGTTGGGTAGCTTCTCAGCCATCTGCAATAGCGTCCCTTGTATGAAATCAACTGGGCAAACCAACTGAGGAAGCATGTACCAGAAATTAAAAGACCCATTGTCCTCAAAAACCCGCGAAGCAGCGAAAAATCCGCGATATATATTTAAATATGCTTACATATAAAATCCGCGATGGAGTGAAGCCGCGAAGGGCGAAGCGCGATATAGCGAGGGATTACTGTATATTTATTAACATTAACTACTACATACAGTTAGATCCATAAGTACTTGTACTTGGATAAGTACTTGGACAGTATTACTAGGGTGGAAACCAAGCATGGGACCCAGACTTCAGGCAGTCATTGACTGTAAAGGTTTTTCAACCAATTATTGAAATTGTTTATTATATTCATGATTATGTTAGCTTGTCCAAACACTTTTAAGCCCCAGAAAATAGGGGAGCATGTATAAAAATGTCTGTCATTTCTAAATGGCTCATACAATATTTTTGGTAAACCTATTAAATTAAAGCTGAAAGTCTACACTTCAATCACATAATGATTGCTTTAATTCAGATTCCTTTTTTGTGGATGTGTATAGAGCCAACATTATGAAAATTGTGTCACTGTCCAAATACTTGTCTAGGTCAGCCCTAGGATATTTATCATATTTATTGGGGATGAAGGGCCGGCACGCCAAAACTTATGAACAAACGCAGGAAATATAAACCATTTATTCCATTGAGGGTAATGAGAAATGTAAACTCGCTGGTCAACAAGATGGACTAGCTGGCAGCATTAGTCAAAAACCATCTGGTCTATTGGGAGTTCAGTTTATTGTGTCTGACATAGACATGGCTAACTGACAACATTCCTGATGCGAGCGTGGACTTTCCAGTGTTCACAACTATAAGAGCTAACAGGAACACTAAATGCTGTGGCAAAAGCAAAGGTCGGGAACTTGTACTGTTTATTAACATCAGATGGTGTAATCTGAGGCATGTAACAGTTAAGGAAACAATATGCTGTCGAGACAATTAAACTGTTAGCGGTGGGTGTCCATCTGTATTACATGACCAGGGAGTTTTCTCACTCCATTATAGTTGTTGTTTATGTTCCTCCTTGGGCAGATGCAGGGGTGGCGTGTGAAGTCACACTTGCAACCATTGCGAGACTCCAAGAGAAACACCCAGAGGCTTTCATTGCCACTTATGTTGTCTTTATTCATACTCAACTCTGACTTCCTTCTTTCAGTATGTTGATTGTCACACAAGAAAAAGCAAGACAATTGACCTTTATGCGAATGTGAGGGATGCTTACCAAGCCTCTCCCCTCCCCACACTGGGTAAATCTGATCATAATCTTGTTTAGCAAAAGTTTCAGTACAAGCCTCTAGTTCAAAGACTACCCACAACTACACGCTGCTTCAGGAAATGTTCTCCTGAAGCTGAAAATGCTCTTAGGGACTGTTTTGAGTCTATTGATTGGAGTGTTCTGCAGGAACCACATGAAGAGAATATTGACGGGATTACAAATTGTATGACAGACTATGTGAACTTCTGTATGAACACTGTTGCTCCTGTTAACACTGTACGCTGCTTTGCTAATAATAAGCCCTGGATTACCAGTGATGTTAAGGGCCTTCTTAACAAGAAGAGAGTTTTCAAAAACAAAGAGCAGGCAAAGCTGAGGAGTATACAGAAGGATCTTAAGGTTAGACTAAGAGAGGCTAAGGAGTCCTACAGGAAGAAGGTAGAGGAAAAGATGCGGCAAAATAGCATCAGAGAGGTGTGGGATGATACAAAGACCATCACAGGCTACAAGTAAAGGAAAAGCTGTACAACAGAGAACCCTGTGGAGACAGCATATCAGTTCAACCTCTTCTACAACAGGTTCGACTGCCCTGCTACTGTTTTAACTGCCACAAACTCACCGGCCACCATCCCCTTCCTCACAGCAACTCATCCAATCCTCCCCTAAGTTGCCACCATAGATCATGCAGCCCTGTCCCCCCGACCAGCATAGCAGAACATCAGAAGGTGTTAACAGCACCCTCTGCTTCTCATCCTCTATTTCTCACATCATCACCGCTGACTAGGTTATAGGAGAACTGAGGAGTCTGTACCCTAGGAATGCAGCAGACCCAGATAAGGTATGTCCAAGACTTCTAAGGGCCTGTGCTGCTGAACTAACAGAACCCCTTCAGCACATCTTCAACCTGACACTTTGATTGGGGAGGGTCATCACACTGTGGAAGACCTCATGTCTCATTTTGGTTCACAATAAAGTATGATCGACTGAAGTCAATGACTTCATGCCTGTGGCCTTAACATCCCATATCATGAAGACCCTGGAGTGGCTACTTCTTCTTCTCCTCAGACGTCAGGTGAATCACGCACTAGACCCCCTGTAGTCTGCCTATCAAGAGAAAGTGGGTGTGGATGATGCCATTCTCTGTATGCTCCACCAGACCCACTGCCAACTGGAAAAAGGATGTACTGCTATGAGGATCATGTTCTTTGACTTTTCCAGTACCTTCAACACCATACAGCCCTTCCTACTGATGGACAAGATGTATAGAACTGGATTACAGATTACTTCACTGGCAGACCTCAGTTTGTCAAACTGGGGAACAGCACCTCATATACTGTATTCAGTAGCACATGAGCTCCACAGGGACTGTAATTTCTCTTTTCCTCTCCACCCTGTACACATCAGATTTTAGCTACAATTCAGGGACATACCACATGCAGAAACTCTCAGATGACACTGCCATTGTGGGGTGTGTCAGGGGTGGACAGGAGGAGGAGGAGCACAGGAGATGGTCATGGACAACCGTAGGTCTAGGCCACCATTGAGATCTGTCTCAATTGAATGGGTTGATGTGGAGTGAGTAAAGATCTATAAATACCTTGGAGTTCAGTTGGATGACAGGCTGGAATGGTCAGGAATGGGCAAAGCATGGCTCTATTTTCTGAGGAGACTGGTCTCCTTTAGCATAAGTAAGAGACTCCTGCAGATGTGCTATCATTCAGTAGTTGCCATTTCTCTTTTCGATGCTGTGGTATGCTTAGCTTGAAGTAGAGATGCTGATTGTACTGAAAAGCTGATAAGGCGAGCAGGATCTGTGGTTGGCATGGAAATGGACTTGATGGAGTTAGTGGCAGAGAGTGGACACTATGCAAGCTGCTATCTATTATAGACAATGAACATCACCCACTACATATCACCAAAATTAATCAAAGAAGTGTGTTTAATGATAGACTGCTATCACAGAACTGGAATACGGGTAGATACAAAAGATCTTTTGTCCCCAGAGCCATTAGACTCTTTAACTCTTCCCAAATGGGGCACACAAGCTATGTTAGCTATGTACTACATCTGATATCTCACTACTTTGTCACTACTGTAAAACGTTTTTTCTTTTTTTTATTTTAAATGTGCCACTTTAAATATGTTATCCTATCAGCATAAGCCACTTCACTTTATTTCTTATATTTACTTTAGTATCATGTCACTTTATTATTATGTGCCACCTGTCACTTTGGTAGTAATATTACTTGCACAATTCCCATTGCACAGGCATTATTGCATGTACCATCTACTGTACATTACCTGTATTGGACTGTAAGATTACATCCCCAGAGTACTTACTTAAGCTGCTTAGAGAAGGTCTTATAGCGTTTGCCTTTAACACACTTGACTGTAACCTTCTTTGTGATCTCCTCAGACAACTCTGTCGTTTGCTTTCTCTGTTTCATGTTCCTTGTGGAACATATGATAATACCAAAAAGCAGAGTGACTACTTTTCCCCATTTAAAATGACAATGACTGATTGCATGTGTGATACAAATTAAAGAAAACAGCTAGTTTGAAAAATCACCCTAATCCAATTATTAATGAGCTTTTCTAGGAGTACCAACAAATGTGTCCAGGCCATTTTAAAATATCTTTGTAGAATAAGCAATACTTTATCTCTTTTTACATCTACTTTGCTTTACTCAATGGCATATCAAAGGCATACAGGTATGCATGGGGCAATTGCTTTTCATTTAATCACTTTTCAAGAGGCATACAGCACTTTTTCAATGAGCTGTAAGTGTACTAACAAATTTGTCCATGTTTGTAGTACTAGTCCCTCCTGCTCAAATTTTTATCTTGTTCTCTGTTGCTTTTGATGCTTGAACTTTCTGTTCATTCTTGCAGGTATTATAACTTGCTTTGTAAGCTGCCTTGGATAAAGGTGTCTGTTAAATAACAATAATAATAAGTACTATAATAATAGATAGAAATATAATTATATTATACTATAATGATAATAATAATAATACTCTACTTTTCACTTACTAAGTGAGAACGATGGCAACGGCGTCATTGAGCACACTTTCTCCAAACAGCAGTGTGTATAAATCTGTGTCCACATGCAGCTCATTGAAGATGGCCAGCACCGTCACTGTAAACAAAATAAAAACAGCCAATAAATGAACAGAATAATTCAAGCTTTTATTACCTAAGGCTTAGTCTAAAGCTACTGACAGATTTGCATGGAGTTTCATCACTGAAGCCACCTTTATAACTTGTACATGCAACAATGTGTTGCTACACTGTGCCATTCAGAAAATGATAAGGACACACAGAAACCAGAGCATTCAATTGGTGAAGAAAGAAAAATAAAGGAAGATATGAATCAGAGTAAAAACCTGAGAAGAAAAAGTCAAGAGGTCAAGATAAAACAGATACACCTAAATAGGCACTGAGGTCCCAAAACAGTTGGATAGCACACCTGTCCTGCTTAGCCTTCTAGTTGCTTAATTTTTTTACAGTAAATCTCTTCCACTGACCACACTGAGCTCTGTGTCAAAAAATGTGTTTTAATGTTTTTAATGCATAGTCGTTATGACCATTGTTTATGCATTTTTCTCACCACTATTTTGTTACTTGGGCTACACTACCATTTTATGTTTTGTCATGGATGCAGCCATACTGTTTATGACGATGTCACTTGTTGCAGGTCATGTACATATGGTATGTGGTGTCACACGGGTGTGGCTTATGACATCCTCACTCCGTAACTACTTATAACAGTACTACACATTAAGATGTGATAAAATCTTTGGTGTGATGTGAAAAATCACAAATAACTTTGTAGATACAGGCTTCCCCCAAATTCACAGGAACCGCTTTACAAAAATGTATGTATATGAAGAAGGTCATTTCATGCAATTTTTTTGTTTTGCAAAACACAATGAAGCCAAAGTTTTGTGCTTATGAACATGGAGTCTGGAGTGATTTTCCAATCAGTGCTACTAATATTAACACTGAAACATCTTCATAGTCATTCCAAGTACTGTACATCAAACTGAAGAATAGGATTGGATGTTTGCTGTGTGACTGTATGATGGTGACATGCAGTCACAGTCTCAGTCGTTCTTATAGCTGATGCTGTATTCACATGCTAAAGTTCAGTCAATCTGTCAAATGTTTGCTCAGGTATCTCCCCACATAATCCTGAGCATGACAGCTCCAAAAACATCTGAAAACAGTTAGAAATTCCCTATAAAGGTCAAATGGCTATTCTTTTAATTGTGGAGCTTAAGTAGTGCAGGTAATCAACCTTATTAAACAGTATTTAATGAAGGGAAAATGTAATATTAGGGTTTATTTTGATGATTAATATTATTATTAAACTGGCTCCTCATTTTGAACCACAACACTCATTTCTCATATTTAATTTTCTATAAACTGAACCTGTTTATGATTAGCACTTTAGAAAGACTTTTAGCTCCCAACTTCTATAAAAACCTTAACTTTGCTCTTGTGGTTTGCCAAATTCTATATCTGGTTGAACATGCAGCTCCAAAAACACTGCCTGAGCATTTGACCACTTTAACAGTCAGGGTTCATCAAAAATCATTTAAAGCTTTCAAAGTTTAGTGACTCTTATTGGGTCCCTAATGTATTACAGCAGACTACACAATGGTTAGCAGTATTCCTTAACAGCTCCAGAGTCTCTGAGCTTGAATCATGGCCAGTGGATAGCACTTTGAATACTGAGAAAAGAGCTATATAAATGTAATGAATTACTATTATTATTATTTCTGTTACTGGCTGTGTGGAGTAGACATGTCCATACAGAGCAGGCCTTTGGATAAGACAAGATGTCACAGGTAAGAATGGAACTCAACTTCAGTAAATATTTAATAAAACTAGCACATCAGTTCAGCCTATTCCAATATCAAGAAAACTGGAATTTCATTGAAATAGAGTAGAAAGTAAATGGGCATTAGCAATATCCTCAGCGACATGAAGCGGATGTCATGTGACCCTAGGTATCCTGGGCTGAAGCTTTATTTCAAGCTTTTCAAACCAAAAATATTTTCTGTGCAATGCATATTCCACACGGCACAAATAAATGGAAATTGAGTTTCTATCATCTCTTTCCATCTGCTCCCTAAATTGAACTTTTCACTGTTAACTTCACTCTGTGGCTTGGAATCATTACTTTTAAAGTCTGCCAGCCTCAGATAGTAGGTGTCTGTTTGAACCACATGGCTGTGCAATTACAAAATGCCCAAAAGAAAAGGTGCTATATAAAACAAAGGTTGACTGAAGGATTTGGACAGGAGGGCAGATAACATTTTCTGTGTCAGCTGTAGCATTTCAATAAAGTCCGTCAAAGGGTCTCAATGCTGAGAAACAAATAAAACAAACAACGAAAAAATGATGTTGCTTCATGCCATAAAGGAATATCAGCAGGCAAGAGCAATTTATTCAGGAGTGTAAAAAAAGGATCAACTGTGGGAAGCTCTGAGAAAAGTACAATAAAAATAAATATTAAGAAAGGGAAAAAATGAATAGGGAGACAGAGAGATGGGTAGATGCCACTGTGGGGATTGTGAAATGCACCTTCAAGACCTGAAAAACATTATTCTTTAACAAAAAAGATGGTCAAGTTGTTGTTTGTCCTTTTGTCTTTCTATAGATGTGATTTGAAAACCACTTTGGATAAAACCTGCACATAAATAAATAAATTGATTAAAAGCTTGATAGGACATTGGTTTGTGTGGTTACGTCACAGCTGTGGGTTCAGGGTTTAAATTCCATCCACACAGTATTTGCATTCCACCAATTTCTGTCTGGGTTTTTCCTCTCAAATTAAAAATACAAGACTAAGCCTAACGGTGATGTTAAAGTGCATCTGTCTTTGAGTGTGTGCCTGATTAATGGAGCACCCCATCCAGGCTTGGCTCCTGTATTTTGCTCAGTGGTCACTATGCAGAATTGTCTAATAGAGACATCCACTACATATAATGGATTGATTAATAATTTGAAATTTTTAAAAAACATTTAAACAAAGTTTTAATCTTCACCATATGGATTTTGGAATAAGAAATCATTTTCACCGTTTATGGCATTATACAAAAAATAACTTGGTCAATAAACTTGAATAATGATGAACCACCTTCTTTTTAAATTGTTTATGTTATGTAGACCAGGACTAACTCATTTGCCCATTTGAAAATATGAATTCTTTCCTTAATACTAACTTACTTTCACCTCAAACATCACATTTCTGCTCTGTTGAAAGGAAGGCGAGAGGATGTCAGATAAATTTAGAATAACACAAAGTACTATACATCCACCTGACTCATAATTCACTTGTTTTAATATAATTAATAAAGTCAAAGAATATGTACACAAAAAGAGAAATTTCTATGCAAGTTACTATTGTATTCTGTTTTATTATTATTTGTATCTATATAAAGTTTTGAGCTTAGTTTGGCATTTAGTTGCCCTCCCTACTCATCCAAAGCCCATCCCAGGATGTTATTCTCATAATGCCATTGTCTCTAGTAAAGTTAGATTACAATATCTCTAAAGTGTTTTGTAATGTGGGCATCTTCGTTACAAACGGTTCTATATCAAAAAAAGATTAACTAGACCTTGGACTACAGTTTGACTCTTAGCAACAGTGTCTACTGTGTGAAGGTTTCATGTCCTTGTGTTTTCTCTGTGGACCTTGCTTTGCTCCTACAGTACAAAATTACTTCGCCCAATCCAAATGTGAACAACTTTGCCAGCGTGAGTGGCAGATTGAAATCTTTATTTGCACAAGTTTCTCAACGTTTCTTGCCTTTTTGTTTTCCCAGTCCAATGCTCCTCATTAATTGTTTTCAGTTTAGTTTGGTGCCTACTCATGGCCCTCAAGTGCTGTGGTCAATCGAGACTGCATCAACTAAGGAAAATATAAAGTTTTAAAATAGCCACAAGTCTTTGATGTGGCATTTTGCCAAATATAGCTCACAATCTCTTGTTACTAATTCCTTACTGTTAAAGTGGTGATTTGCATCAAGATTGGGCTTTTTGCTATTAATTTTTTGCAGGTGTTCCCTCTAAAAATATTTGAAACATTGTTTAGTGGGTTTGGAGTACAAAAACTCCAGTAGTTAAATTTATTTTTCGATTTTAACATGTCTTAACAATGTTAAGCATGAAATGCATTCTTCTTATGTACCATCTTGTTTTTCTTATAGGTGTCACAATTTTGGGACCTTTCTGTTGACATTTGTTATGCCACTGCTAATTATGGTAATCCAGAAGTATGTGGTGTGTGACATCACCTGGTCAAAGGTATAAAGTCCGGAATCATATTTTGGCTTACATAAGTTGTAGTTGGCACACAGTTTTTTGTGTAAATTTGTATTTGTTTCCTTTCAGCAATTTTCTGCTTAATGGCTTCAGTTTTAGTTACATTTAATTATTTGTTTGGTTCTTGATAATATTTTTTTCTTCTTTGGTTCCACTGCTCAATTTACATTGTTGCCATCATCTGATTGTTAACCATTTAACAATCAATCAATAAATAAAATGCATTTTTTCTCAATTGGTGACTGTTGTTTCTGGGAGGGTTTTGTGGTTTGCCCCTGTAGGGCCCATGTCCTTACAATGTCAGGATGGGCTCCTGCTCACTGTACCCCTAACCCAGGTAAGAAAAGCATAGAGCAGGATATATTATTGCTTGCTCCATAATGCACTATATGATGCTTTATTATGAAAGGAAACATACACAGTAATGAGTAAATGTAGTGTCATCTAACTTCCACTAACACTGACTTAATTTTTGTTAATTACAAAAGAGTTCTGGCTACCCACGTCCCTGGTACGAGATAAAGTGGGTTTAGTATGTGGCTGAATGGATAAACAACGGATCTACATTATTTGAAAAAAGTCACATTATTAGTGTTTATCCATCCATTCTTTCATCCAATTTACTTGTTGACAGTAAAGATCCAAACAAATTTTGGAGAAAAGCAGAACTTTTGCCCTGTGTAAAATCATGTTTAGTCTTCTGAAGGCATATTAATTATACATACCAAATATTGGACCCTCAGAAAGTGACAGTTTGTAGATATATTTGTTTCCATAGCAACAGAACTCAGCAGTCTGGCAATCACATGTTGCCATGGCAATGTAAAGAAGGGAAGGGGGTCGCTATTTAGGAAAATTTGTGAATGTGGAGTAAATAGAAAAACAAAAAAAAAATGTGCTGACCTGTATTTAGGTCTTTAAAGTAAGGTACATACAGTATAAGAGTTTCATCATTTCAGTATTTCAAGGTTTTTAATATTCAATATCATTTTCTGGCCACTCTGGCTAGTCTCTGGCATAGTTTGCCATATTTTGATTGAAAATCTCACTGCCATGTCTGGAAGGAAAAAAATGAGACACAGAAAGCTGCAAAAATAACTATGTACTTCTGATTTCTATCCCTAGCAAATCAGTTTGTTGGAAATAGCACATATGTAAACAATATACTTGTCCAACTTGGACTTCAGGCTATTCATTTATTAAAATGTCTGTATAATGACTTCAATCCTCTGTCAAAAACAGCACGCTCATCTCAGCAGTCTATCCAAACAGAGTCTTATCACACATAAGCCGTCAGCTCAACGGAGTAGCTGAGGAGATAAATTTGCTCTCAGAGGAACAGCTCTGGTCAGCTCACCTGCTGCAGCACAATTCATCATTAATATGTGTGCTGAAAATAGTAGATATGGGAAACTCTTTCATAAATAGTAATAAACATGAAAGGCACTATATTGTCACAAGTCTTATTAAGCACATAAGAATTATAAATATTAATGTTTCCCACTTTTGTGTAGGTTTATGTTTATTTTTACTATTACTGTCACAACATTTTTGCATTTATTATTTTTTATATGGAGGACACCATTTTGTTACGTTTCCCATGGATCTGCCATATTGTTTATGGCAAAGACACCTTATGTTGGTCATGAGGGCATGTTATATGACATCACATGAGTAGGGAAGATGACATCACTATGCCTTGGCTATTTAAGACGGCAGCACATTGCAGTTACTATCCTAGGTTTGGAATATATTCAAAAAAAAAAAAACAGACTCTTCATGCGCTTTTTGAAAAGGATAATTAACCCAGAGTTTTGAACTTTTGGCTTTATTTTTTGACTTCTGTTTTGAGCTAAGAGCATCAGTTTTCTCATGCCTTTTTTAAATATTGACTTCTATAGGGCCACTGACTATTCTTTTAAATAAATTCTCAAGAAGTCCTTTTAAAATAAAAATCCCTGTGGTTTGCCATAGTATAAAAATTGTGATCCTTGTTGCAATGGAGGAGCCATGTTTTTTCAGTTAAGGAAGAAAAGTGAAAGGGGCCACTTTTAGATTTAAGAGTAAGAGTGGCCAGTCTTTCAAAGGCTAACTGAGGGCAAATATAATTTACACTATGTTTAGTTTATTCATAAAACTGAAAGGAACTATATACTCACTGTCAAAGAAGGAAGGACAAGGGGCCTCATGTATAACACCATGTGTAGAATTCACACTAAAATATGACATACGGACAAAACTAGAAGGGTGCACAAAAGAATTCAAATGTATAAAACTGTGCATAAGCAAAGTTTTACGCACTTTCCCTTTATAAATTCCAATCAACATGAATTTTAACGCACATGCATGTCCCTAAAGCCCCACCCAGATTTTGACTATTTGAATATGCAAATCATTATAGTTCTCTTCCATTCAGTGTTTTGTTAAAAGACAATGGCAAAAGAATGTGTAAAAGAGAAGAATTTCAGCGACTGCAAAATGGGGGTCTTGCTCAGTGAAGTGGAGGCAAGGAAAAATTTACTATTTGGTGGATTAAGCAATAGCATAAGTAACAAAAGGAATTTGATGGAGTGGCACATCATGGTAGAGACACTGAAAAGTTCAAGTTCAGAAAGTTGCACAGCACCTGAAATAAAAAAAGTGGTCAGATAACAAAGTCGATGTGAAAAGACATGTTGCAGCCCACCATCTGAGTGTCAACACCACTGGAGGAGGTTTGTTCCCAACACTACTATTTCTCAGAATGAATGAATCATGAGTTGACCCAGGCCATCTCACCACAACATTGATGAGACACATTTTCATATCACAAATAATTTGCACATTAATAGAGTGGAAATGCTTTCTATTTACATAAGCAAATTCATTCTTTGAAGGCACCTTTACAGCAATGTGCATGCAGTCAACCACACTGATTACATTTGGAAAACCTGAGGTTGCTAAAGATTGTGCTTTGATGTTTGCTCTTTCAACCACAGTGTAAGGAAATCTTGTATATTTGGATGACAAGTGGATACTACCATCCCATACAGCCGGCCTGGTACGACTCAGTGATGACTGTGAAATACCAGATCAATCAGCCAGTTCAAGTTAAAAAGGTCCTGCGACTATAAATCTGAGCATGGACAGAACTTGCAAAGGAACAGTTAGAGCACAATTCCTCAAAGTCTGCCTTTATAAAGCCAGCTCCAGTTCAGCACACAGCTCCAAGAAGATAGTTCTTGGGAATCAAAATCGATTTAGAAGCCTGTCATCATCATAGTACAAGAAATCAGTTTGACCTTTAAATACATGCTTTCTTCTAATTCTTCCAATGTCTTCTAACAAAGTTACAGCAGCCATGGTAGCTGGAGTAGTTTGTCCATTCCATGCACTATTATATTGTTCCAGATTGATACAATCAAGTGCCTTAAATTTGTAAATGATATGCATTAATTTTGGTGTATTTGATAAAGCCTGTGTCATGGATGCAAATCTAAGAAAGCAAGGGAATCCATACAGAATCAGTAGCACTGCTTTGATGCTGGGTGCTGCCTGTTTACAATATAGAGCAGAAACGTGCATACGCATGGTCTGAGGCTGCTGTGAAAATGTGCATAGCTTTACTCCAAGTTTAGTTTTTATACATCTCGACGTGAGCGTGGAAGCAGCCGAACACAACATTTTTGTGCATATGTGCCATTTACACATGAAGCTTCTGGTCTGGACTACAGACCACATAAGGCTACTTTTAGTCAAATGCCTTTTCAGAACACACACAGATGCAAAACTCTGATTTCTGCATTTTTCTATCCATTTTGACATCTTATTTTATACCTGACTGGGGTAGAGATGTGTCTTGATTTGGGAGGCAAAGACAAATCACAACTGTATTTGTGTGTGGTATTCTGACAAGAAGTCCAGTTTAGTATACCAAGTAAAGCACACCAGTCAGCCATGAAAAAGAAGGCAGTGAAAAAAGCTAACACATTTTGGAGAGGGTGGTTACCAGGCTGTCACAAAACAGCTACATTTTTTATTTTGAATTTGACGTTTGCTTTTTAAAGCGAGCATCCAGAAAGAGCCATTCATTATAACAAATAATTTTGTAAAACATGATCTGTTTAAAAGGCACTGAATTCAACCACTACCTACACTGAACAAAATCAATTTCTAGAAGATTTCACTGGCCACAGGTTTCTGTTTTAGACCAGCTTTTAATTAAGGACTAATTCCTACTTCTAATGCAAAATGCTGTTTTCATTATACTTTTTAAATCCTGCTTTCAAAAATCTGCAGATATAAAATATCTTTTAACTATATTGCTTATTATTGATGGGCCTCCTGCATATTCATTCTGAGTTCTTGCAAATAAGCCTTTTCTTTCAATTTTTTTATTATGACTGATCTTGATAAAGAGCAGCATGGTGCCTGAGTGGGTAGCACTGCCACCTGAGTTCAAATCATGACTCAGTCATTATATATATGGAGTCGGTCCATTCTCCATATCTGCATGGGTTTTCCTCAGACGGGTGAGTTTATTAGTAATTCCAAATTGGTCAAATGTGAGTATGGGTGTGTGGTGTGTGTGTGTGTGTGTGTGTGTGCCTGTGTGAGAAATGGTCTGGCACTCTGGTCAGGTCTGTATCCTGCCTTGTATCCCATGCTGCCAGGACTGCCTCTGCCCACTGTGAACTTGAATTAGATTAAGCAGGTTGGAGAATATTATATTCTTGATACAGCAGCCAGGGTAATTCCAGAGAATGCTCAAAGTGCCATTAGCAATTCAGCCCACTCTTCTTTAACTGGTAACATATTAAAATATTTTTTGAAAAAATGAACACAATCATTTCTGAACAAATAGGAAAGACTGAATGATTTTCATTAACAGATTAAACTGTTTGGTAATAAGTGATAGAATACCATTTCATACCCACTGAATACTTAAAAATACAAGCTAAGGTAAACAAGAAATACATTTAAGCAGTGGGTAAAGTGAGTGCTGATTTGCTAAGAGAAAACTGTGACAGGGCTTAAATTTCAGCATGAGATTGCAGGAATCATGCCCGTTAATTCCACATAGTTTCATTTAATAAAGCAGAAAAATTATGCTATTCTTTCAAGACAAAAAAGCTTCCATTATTGCCACTTTAATCCCATTAGGGACATAGTTCAGAAATAAAAATAAATTATTTCTGCTTTGAAAGGTCAAGACATACTAATCTGTCGTGTGTTGTAATCATTTTAGTTTGTAGTGTCACAAATTTGATTGATGGAGTTTGAAATGATAATGTCATTAATTGCTTTTAATATATAGCCCTGATAAAATGTACAGCTTTGGCTGCAGTTGTCCATCCAGTCATCCATCCATTTTTTAGTTGGCATTTCAAGTGCACTGCACTAAGTGCAAGGCAGAAACCAAGCTTGGACATAGTGCCTTACTCACAAACATCAATGCTAACTCATCTGTGACCAATTTTAAGTCATCAGAATGGGATCTGGGAGCAAAACTCAAAAAACTGGAGAACAACCTGCACAGACAGTGCCACCTACAGTTATTAAGTAAAAATGAAGGTTTTCTCTACATGGGGCTAGCGTAAATAAAATTTATTTTGTGTTTCAAAACTTCTATATTGCCCAGATATTTTTGTGGCTCAGCTTATAATGTTTTGAAAAGAGGCAAATCTCTCAAATAATATGCCATAAAATGTGTTAACAGAAAAGTTAAATCAAAGTGATATGTAATTTGCCTGTTACTGACACAGCATAATTCACTTGCTGGAAACAAATCAGTAAACACTAAATTTGGTTTAAGTTGGGTTATTGGAGCTAAAGCAATGTTCAAAGGTTAAATGTGATAAATGTACTGAAAGTACAATAGATATTTATTTAATCAGTATTTAAGAGTATGGGTTGCAGTCTGCAGTTACAAATAAATAGTGTAGTGAAGGAAAGTCCAGTTCAATGTACATGGGCTTAATAGCAAAGTCTGATCACTTATGTCAGACACCTAGAAAAGAATAGAACAGGGGTGGCCAACTCCGATCCTGGAGAGCCACAGTGCCTGCAGGTATTTGTTCCAACCAAGATGACTAATTAGAAGCCAATCCTCGCCAACAACAGATCTTACAGTATTTAATTTCATGGCTTGTTAGTGTTTTAACTCTACCATGTCAGTTCATTCTTAAGTCATAGATTTTTTTTTTCCTTTCTAATAAGATCTAATCTTAATCTCCAAGACTAGACTGTTTCTAATGAGTTTGCACGCAGTTTGTGTGAGGGACTTGCAGATTTGGGTACGAATGACAATCCTAATGTGATGTGGGAGACCTTCCATGACAAGACCCTGAAGGTTGCTGAGGGTTGTGTTGGTGTTACTGGTGTTCCCAGAAGGAGGTGTTTCATCTCGCAGGGCACCCCGGATATCATCAAGAGGAGTCGCAGCGCACGGCTCAATGGCAACTCTGGTCTGTACCGGGAAGTGAGAAGGACGGCTGTGAGGGCTCTGAGGGCAGATAAAGAAGCGTTTGTTAGAGGAATCTGTGAGCAAGTGACACACCATCTGTGGTCTAGCTACCCACGTCCTATTTACAGAGGAATTAAAGCATTACGTACATCTAAATCTGTTCCTCAGAGTCGCAGTCAGGGCAGCTGATGGAACGGTCCTTACAGATGACACTGCAGTTGTGACCCATTGGGCTGGCTACTTTTAGCAGTTGTTCAAAGCTGATCCTCCGGCTAGGACGTTGGATATCTCTGGGTTCACGGTTCTTGAGGCTGATCCTCCAATTAGCTGTGAACCACCCAATCTCACTGAGATTGCACAGGAGGTGAACCAGCTGATTGGGGGAAAGGCTGCAGGGATCTGTGGTATCCGAGGTGAACCTCTCCAGGCTGGTGGTAAGGCTGTCCTCCTGGCATTGCAAGCAATCTTTGCTTCCATTTGGGAGACTGGCATCTTCCCAACTGACTGGAAAACGGGACTTGTCATCCCTATCTGGAAAGGGAAGGGTGATCGCCTGGATTGCAGCAACTACAGGGGTATAGCACTGCTCTCGGTGCCAGGTAAGGTCCTTGCTAGGGTCATCCTCAATAGGATCCATGATCACTTGCTCACCTACCAGCGACCAGAACAGTCTGGTTTTACGCCTAAGAAGTCTACCATCGACCACATCCTGGCACTGAGGGTTCTCATGGAGCGCAAATGCGAATATCGGCAGAGTTTTTTTGCAGCCTTTGTCAATTTTCGCAAAGTGTTTGACTCAGTTGATCGAGCTGCCCTGCGGGACATCCTGAGGGTTCGCGGGATCCCCTCGAGGTTGCTGGATATCATGGCCGGTCTGTACACTGGTACTGTGAGTGCTGTGCAGAGTGGAGACAGAACCTCTGCATTTTTCCCAGTTGATTCTGGGGTTCATCAGGGGTATGTTCTTGCTCCTACTCTGTTCAATGCTTGTATGGACTGAGTGTTAGGCAAGGTCGTGGGGTCCAGCGGCTGTGGGGCATCTGTTGGTGAAGAAAGATTCACGGATCTTGACTTTGCTGATGATGCTGTGATCTTTGCAGAGTCAATGGAGGCTCTGATCGGGGCGCTCAAGAGACTGAGCGAGGAGTCTGAGTGTCTGGGACTGCGAGTGTCCTGGATAAAAACCAAAATCCAGGCCTTTAATGACCTCTTGGGCACAGCCATCAGCAGTGTGTCTGTTTGTGGAGAGAGTGTCGACCTTGTCGAGAAGTATACTTACCTTGGTAGTGACATTCATGTGTCTGGTGACTCTTCTTATGAAGTCAGTAGACGGACTGGGAGAGCATGGGGGTTCATGAGGTCGCTGAAAAGGGGTGTGTGGTGCTCCCGATATCTATGCAAAAGGATGAAGGTCCAAGTCTTTAGAGTCCTGGTGCTTCCTGTCTTGCTATATGGTTGCGAGACATGGACGCTATCCAGTGACTTGAGACGAAGACTGGACTCCCTTGGTACTGTCTCTCCGGAAAATCCTTGGGTACCTTTGGTTTGACTTTGTGTCGAATGAGCGATTGCTCATGGAGTCCCGAATGAGGCACATTACCTGCATTGTGAGGGAGCGTCAGTTACGGCACTACAGCCATGTGGCACGTTTCCCCGAGGGTGATCCAGCTCGTAAGATCCTCATTGCTGGGGTTTCGAGTGGCTAGACCAGGCCAAGGGGTCACCCACGTAACACCTGGCTGTGGCAGATATAGGGTCATTTCTGGAGGGTGGGACTGGATCGCATCTCTGCCTGGGGGGGTTGCAAACCGGTATCCCGAGTTGTTTCATCGTGTAGTTGGTGCGGCAACACACTGTACCAGTGCATGCTCCCCAACTTGATTTGACTTGACTAGTAATACATGTATCATCCAAGTGATTTGAAGCCTAAAACGAATAAGTAATTTTTCACTTCTTCACTTTCTCTTCAGTTTCCTTCTGGGAACTTAATTAAACCAAATAGTGAATGATGAATATACTCAGGTGGAAATAGAGACAAACTAGATGCAGAACTGCTGGTTCCTTTGTCATTTGCATGTTATTGCTAATAAGGAGCAGTTAAAACAATGAATACAACTGTTTAAGATTAAAATAAGCAACTAAGGGTTCAAAATCTTAACCAGTGAGACAACTAAAATGAATCAGAAAAATTTCACTTGAGCAGTAAATGCTTCAATAGCAATGAATAATTTCTCATGAAGCAATTGGGTTGGAACAAAAACCTGAAGCCACTGTGGCCCTCCAGAATCAGAGTTGGCTACCCCTGGAATAGAATAAAGGTAACAGATTCATCTTCTGACGACAAGTTTGATTTTTATAATCGTAGCCTGAAATTTGTGACAGATGTAAACAATAAAAAACTGAGATATTTAGAAAATTAAAACTTCAAGAGTTTGTGATGTAGAATTTGTCTTACTCAGATTAGTCCATTTAATATAGCTCTTCATTAAGAAATATTAACTAGTGAATGTTTCCTCCCTCTAATAAAGCAAGCCTAAAACTTAACAAGTAAGATAATGTATGCATGATAAAACAGTCAGGTACAGTAAGTTCAGGGATGTGTTTAGCATCAAATAATATGTTAATACAATTTTGTCTATTACTTATTTTTGTAAAAGTGAGTTATATTCAAAAATAACAGTGATAATATACAGTAATGCAATTACATATACTAGTAGTGAACATAAATCTTGTTTTTAATACCATTTTACAATATCGTGTTCATTGCTTGTTGTAGGTTGTGGAGGGTCTTGGGCTAATTGTAGTTTGAGTTTCTACTGCTTTTTCAAAGAAGTACCTGATGGAGACCTTTGCTGAAGTCTAAAGCTAAATTGGTTGGCTGCATCTGAACATGAACAATAGCAGATAACTGTGGTGCTTCACCAATTATTTGCAGTGTCATAGAAATATTCATTAATAGTAATTTTTAGATAATGCAACTATGAGATTTTTTTCACTGTAACAGAAATATTGAGTACATGTTTAGTCATTGTAGCATTAAGTGTAACTGAGCCAATTTTAATACATTTTTATATAGGTTGCTTTTATTTCTTACATTCAAGGACATGGATATCAAGTCACTTCAATGTCAAAGAGCAGGAGAACTTAAGCATTTGTTACAGACAGACGGACAGACTGACAAACAATGCTACCACAGTAGGTGATTTTTACATTATATTCACACTCACCAAAAAGGCAAAAGTCACAGACTTCACCAAGTTACTTACTAATAAAACTGATTTTAGAAGTGTGTTGCTACAAAAGCAGCTTTAAAGAGTTTTGTGTAAATGAAAATATCATCTGTGGTGGGCTGGCGCCCTGCCCGGGATTTGTTCCTGCCTTGCACCCTGTGTTGGCTGGAATTGGCTCCAGCAGACCCCGGGAACCCTGTGTTAGGATATAGCGGGTTGGATAATGACTGACTGAAAATATCATGAATTATCTTGATATTCATTAATTTATGTGAGACTGCTATATCTGAATTTTTGTTTACTTACTACAGTATTTATTTTAAGAAGTATTTATTGAAATTCTCACAGACTTATAAAACCTACCAATTTTTGTAGTATACAACAATAAATATAAATCATCTCTACCCATGTCACCTTGGATGCTAAATGTAACTGACAAGTCCTTCTTGCTCTTACCATTCATACAGCAGTAGTCACACAAAGTAAGGCGAGTTTTACTGTGTCTGTCTCATATTCTTAGAGGCCCTGTCTCATAGCACACATTCTGGGTGACTTATGGCCACCAAGCCAACACTGCACCTAGGCAACCTCAATCTATATCGGCAGATGCTTATATTCATCTTAGGGTCAGTTTAAATATCCACAATCTTCCTGCTTAAGAGAACCCCCACTTCCCTCAGATTTTACTGTTCTTAGATATACCACTGCTTTGAAAAAAAGCAAACTGTTTTCAACTTCCTGAAATCTTAGGTAATTCATTATTCTTAAAATAACAAAAAATGAATCACATGTTTAATTCAATCAGATCACTGGTTCACAGATTATGGAAAATCTGGTAGATGGGTGAGAAAAGGAAAAACATAAGTCTTTTTTTCTTCAAGAATCCTACGTAAAAATAAAAGATCAGCGTTAGTTGCACATTTGCCAACCTGAACATCCTATTACCACGAAAGACATCTTTATCAGCACTTTGACTGCAGTACCTTATTTCCAGAACTCAACTCCAACTGTACTATTATTTATTTTAATGGTGACCCCTGCAACCTGAGCTTACAATAAGTCCATCATCTCCATCGCATGACACAAAAGTGACAAAATGAGGTTGGCATCAGCATGGCATTTAGCCATAAAAAACGGTCCTCCAAAAGTCCCCCTTGAGGTGGTACAACCTGACAACCTTGGTGAATCCACAAGCTGGCCTTTAAACCAATTGAAAGACATATTATTATTATTGTGTATTTGGCTGATACAATTGTCAAAGGCAACTTACAAAGGTCAGGATACATTACAACTGCTTGCTGGTTTTATAGTTGGAGCACAAGCAGGTTAAGTGGCTCGCTCAGGTTCAGACATGGTGACAGAGACAGATATTGAAGCATCAGCTTTGTGGTTTAACATGTAGATTAAGCCACTGTTCTATAGTGTCTACTGTAACTTTTGACTCCATGCACTGGAAGGGCTCAATTGAAGGCTCAAGGTCAAATTGATGCTATGTCAAGTCATGGAGATTACATTCAACTAAACTGTCCTATGCAAAGTGTTGTATAGTAATGAAGTAGAAATTCTTTTTAATGTAGAGTATGTTTGCAGAATATTTCTGCTTTATTTCAGTATATAATTTTCTGTCTATTTTCACTTTTTTGTCACTACATTTTCATACTCAAAAGCCTACTTTTGTTCCAAGACACATTTGTTGCTATAATATTAAACCAGAAAACAAATGAGCAATGCAAAAATGCAAAAATGCATAATGCTTTTCTCAATTATATGAAATATAAGCTTACCCCACTTCACCAAAATGTACGTATATAATGAATGTCTTACAATATCTTACATCATTTTACAAAACATAATGAAGGTGGATTTTTGCATAGTCTTTGATGATTTTCAGATGCATGCCAATAGCAGTCATTCCAGGAGCATCTCACTACAGCCTGTGAAATTGGTCGGCATCTGGATATTTGAAGCAGGGCAAAATATTGGTGATGTGAAATTCCAGTGTCAGTCACACTTACAGATGAAGCTGCATTTCAAGTAGATATTGATGCAGTCCAAAGACATTATGAGCAGATCTATCAAATTTGTCTATACACGTCAGTCATTTCAGAGACTGTCCTAGCGGCAATCTACAAAACGGTGCAGAGTGGAATCCGCCAAAGCAATGTGAAAGTGTGCTCACATTCTGTGGTCAGTGTTGCCAGTTCCATGGTTTTCCATCCTTGTTGGGACTATTTTTGATTATTTTTTGCGGTGATAGAGCTTTTGCAAGTTGCAGTTTTTTGGGCTTCTTTTGAAGAAAAATATTTTTGGGCTGTTTTTAAAAGTAAAATTGGCATATTTACAGTGCATCCAGAAAGTATTCACAGCACATCACTTTTTCCACATTGTTATGTTATAGCCTTATTCTAAAATGGATTAAATTCATTTTTTTCCTCAGAATTCTACACACAACACCCCATAATGACAACGTGAAAAAAGTTTACTTGAGATTTTTGCAAATTTATTAAAAATAAAAAAATTGAGAAATCCCATGTACATAAGTATTCACAGCCTTTGCTCAATACTTTGTCGATGCACCTTTGGCAGCAATTACAGCCTCAAGTCTTTTTGAATACGATGCCATAAGCTTGGCACACCTATCCTTGGCCAGTTTCGCCCATTCCTCTTTGCAGCACTTCTCAAGCTCCATCAGGTTGGATGGGAAGTGTCGATGCATAGCCATTTTAAGATCTCTCCAGAGATGTTCAATCAGATTCAAGTCTGGGCTCTGGCTGGGCCATTCAAGGACATTCACAGAATTGTCCTGAAGCCACTCCTTTGATATCTTGGCTGTGTGCTTATGGTTGTTGTCCTGCTGAAAGATGAACCGTCGCCCCAGTCTGAGTTCAAGAGCGCTCTAGAGCAGGTTTTCATTCAGGATGTCTCTGTACATTGCTGCAGTCATCTTTCCCTTTATCCTGACTAGTCTCCCAGTCCCTGCCGCTGAAAAACATCCCCACAGCATGATGCTGCCACCACCATGCTTCACTGTAGGGATGGTATTGGCCTGGTGATGAGCGGTGCTTGGTTTCCTCCAAACGTGATGCTTGGCATTCACACCAAAGAGTTCAATCTTTATCTCATCAGACCAGAGAATTTTCTTTCTCATGGTCTAAGAGTCCTTCAGGTGCCTTTTGGCAAACTCCAGGTGGGCTGCCATGTGCCTTTTACTAAGGAGTGGCTTCCGTCTGGCCACTCTAACATACAGGCCTGATTGGTGGATTGCTGTAGAGATGGTTGTCCTTCTGGAAGGTTCTCCTCTCTCCACAGAGGACCTCTGGAGCTCTGACAGAGTGACCATCGGGTTCTTGGTCACCTCCCCAACTAAGGCCCTTCTTCCCCGATCGCACAGTTTTGATGGCCGGCCAGCTCTAGAAAGAGTCCTGGTGGTTTCGAACTTCTTCCACTTACGGATGATGGAGGCCACTGTGCTCATTGGGACCTTCAAAGCAGCAGAAATTTTTCTGTAACCTTCCCCAGATTTGTGCCTCGAGACAGTCCTGTCTCGGAGGTCTACAGACAATTCCTTTGACTTCATACTTGGTTTGTGCTCTGACATGAACTGTCAACTGTGGGACCTTATATAGACAGGTGTGTGCCTTTCCAAATCACAGGTGTACTCCAATTAAGCTGCAGAAACATCTCAAGGATGATCAGGGGAAACAGGATGCACCTGAGCTCAATTTTGAGCTTTATGGCAAAGGCTATGAATACTTATGTACATGTGCTTTCTCAATTTTTTTATTTTTAATAAATTTGCAAAAACCTCAAGTAAACTTTTTTCACATTGTCATTATGGGGTGTTGTGTGTAGAATTCTGAGGAAAAAAATAAATTTAATCCATTTTGGAATAAGACTGTAACATAACAAAATGTGGAAAAAGTGATGCGCTGTGAATACTTTCCGGATGCACTGTATGGTTGTGCTCAGCTCTGTCTGCATAACATTTCTGATTAGAGCTGGGTTTCGGTCCTTAACCTAACCAGGCTGGTCACGGATGTCCAAACCTTACTCCATGTAAGAAGAAGTAAAGTGGAGCAATGTAGTTGCAGGGTAAAGCCAGTTGAACTAAACAAGACAGAAAACTATAGGCTCATAAACAAGACCCAAAAGTACAAAAGCCAAAAGTCTTTTACAACTACCAAATGAATAATTTTGTAACCGATGACTGGGGAACACATATGGTAAGTGTAAAGGTGTCTTGTTACATCTGAGAAGGAGAAGTATGGAAGGAAAGTCAAACAGAATTCAGGTGAAAATAATTAACTACAAACAGGACAGGAGTGCTCAAATCAATGTCACTCCTTTTCAAGAGTACAACAGCTTAAAGAGTGTTATGCAAATACAGTCAACATACTGTATCTCAAGACTGCCAGGTGGAAAATAAATATTAAAATTTTATGCATGTCAAAATGCAAATATGAATTACAATAACTGTAAAATACCAGGTGGTTCGTTGTGTGGTGGGAGCGGCAAAATGCTATCAGTGCATGCTTCCAACCCCGCCCCCCAAAATGAACTTTTATAATTTCTGTTTAAGTCAACTACTAGAGAGAACCTTGTTAAACAAGTGTTACTTGTTTGACTCACACAAGCAATGCGTGCTATGAAATATTTTACAGACATTTTCATAGTAATCAGATTTATTTCATAAACCATCTGTTTGATCCTAATGTAAAGAGTGTGATTTGCCTAATTAGTTACATACTGTATGTTTTCCACTGCACATTTCTAAAAATAAAAGAACAACAGAGCATGGCATCTCAGCAAGGGTTAATGCAGACCTGACAGACTGGGCATTTTGCTAATTTTGGTGGAGATACTCTACACAGAAAGTCTCAAAATGTGGCTCACAATGTGGAATACAGTGATCCCTCGCTATATCGCGCTTCGCCTTTCGCGGCTTCACTCCATCGCGGATTTTATATGTAAGCATATTTAAATATATATCGCGGATTTTTTGCTGATTCGCGGATTTCTGCGGACAATGGGTCTTTTAATTTCTGGTACATGCTTCCCCAGTTGGTTTGCCCAGTTGATTTCATACAAGGGACGCTATTGGCAGATGGCTGAGAAGCTAGATTGCTTACTTTTCTCTCTCTCTTGCGCTGAGTTTCTCTGATCCTGACGTAGGGGGATTGAGCAGGGGGGCTGTTCGCACACCTAAACGATACGGACGCTTGTCTAAAAATGCTGAAAGATTATCTTCACGTTGCTATCTTTTGTGCAGCTGCTTCCTGAAACGACATGCTGCACAGTGCTTCGCATACTTAAAAGCTCGAAGGGCACATATTGATTTTTGACTGAAAAACAAACTCTGTCTCTCTCTATCTCTCCCTGCTCCTGACGGAGGGGGTGTGAGCTGCCGCCTTCAACAGCTTTGTGCCGCGGTGCTTCGCATACTTAAAAGCCAAACAGCCCTATTGATTTGTTTGCTAGAGATTGTTTTCTCTATCTATGTGACATTCTGTGCTCCTGACACGCACTCCTTTGAAGAGGAAGATATGTTTGCATTCTTTTAATTGTGAGACAGAACTGTCATCCCTGTCTTGTCATGGAGCACAGTTTAAACTTTTGAAAAAGAGACAAATGTTTGTTTGCAGTGTTTGAATAACGTTCCTGTCTCTCTACAACCTCCTGTGTTTCTGCGCAAATCTGTGACCCAAGCATGACAATATAAAAATAACCATATAAACATATGGTTTCTACTTCGCGGATTTTCTTATTTTGCGGGTGGCTCTGGAACGCAACCCCCGCGATGGAGGAGGGATTACTGTAATGTACCACCTAATACCCAAAATACTCACTAGATAGCTATACTTTAATTGGATGAACGCAAGATCTGGACCCTGGGTCATTGTGTCAAAGGGAAGCAATCATCCCTATAATCACAGTCTCAAATCCATTAGTTCCCTGGATCCCTTAAATTGGTGTCATACTGCATACATGACTTTTCCAGCAATTTTCTGCTGAAGCCTTAATTTACATTATCTTATGAAAATTACAGCACAAGTCATGGACATTTGCAGTGGGCACCTGTAACTGTCAGTTTGATATGGTGAAACTACTAGCAACTCAGTTACAGTGCTTTGCAACTTACTACAGCAAAATCAAACTGTTTTTTTCTAGTCATAGTGAGCTGCTGTATCTGTAGGGGCGGGCTGTTGTGTGTACAAGAGTGACAGTCACTGAGGTCTCATATGAAAGTGCAGCAAAAATCCACATAGACTGTGAAAAATGGCTTCAAGAAGGGAAAGAAAATAAGTGTTGGGACTGTGCAAGAAGGAAGAAGCAAAACAGAACAAGACTAATCATTCATAATTGAAACACTAAACAAACTAGTAGAGTAAATATCAAACAAAAATACAAATCTCTAAGAAAGGGAAATCCAGAGAAAAGAAAGAAACTAGACATTTACATACAGTACTTCTCTAAATTACCAAAAAACAAGAAGTAACACTCAGAAAAAAACATACACAAAGCCTCAATTCAGATGAACCAGAAGTAAATCTAATTTCTAAAGTAAAAAAAAAAGTGTTCTTCACTCTAAAATATAAAAGCTAAAACCATATCCCATAATCTTGAACCAAAATAAATCAAACATAAACTTAAATTTAGTGGTTGAAAAATGGGGACAAGGCAAGTCTGCCTGGAAAATCTAAATGGCTGAACCTAAAAGTCTGTAAAAGATTGACAACTATTGAAAAAGGAAAACCTCAGAAAAGTACAAATAAGTCACACCGTGGACAGAGCTTAGGCTAAATTATGAACCATTGCGTTCATAGAGAAGCCATTCAAGTTAACAAAACCATTTGATCAGCGGCCAAGCAAAGTTTAGGGGTCAGGGCAAGTTCATTAGTGCGGCGCCCTTAATTTACACCCACTATACAATGCACACAAACTCCAAGGATTTAGCATATGATGATTCAGAGCTTTTACGACATCAGACATAAGAATCTAATTTTTAAATCCAGTGTGGGAAGCTTTCCTGGGTGTTAAACCTGACCTACAGTTCTAAATTAACATTATCTGCATATGATGGGCCAAGAGGACTGTCATTTTCATCACTTGTTGCGTATTCACCTCTCTTTCCCATTATTTTAGTTGTCATCTGCATCTGTCACACTGTTTTCAGTATCACTTGATTGGTCTTCACTTTCATTGTCAGAGCTGTCCTCCTTCTCATACTTTTCTGTGTTATTTGTCTGGGACTTTCCTTTTCAGACAATCCATCTCTTTCCTACTCATCACTTAGCTCTTCTTCATTCATTTTGTCATCACAACTTTGACTAGGTGTGGTTGTCAATTTGGCTTCAAGCAGAAAAGTGTCTGAGCAGAGTTACAATTAAAATAAACTGGGCTCTTTCTTGCCTTTTTTATGTGTTCCAATGCACCTGACATGTGCTAACCCATTAACTAGCAGGATAGCATTGTGACTCCACATGCCAGCAGCCCATGGCATGGTCCCTTATTGGGGCATCTTGTAATTTGTAGACCGAGGATGGACTGTAGCAAGTGAAGATACAAACTTGATTATTCACAGTGCAAAAAAAAGAAATGCAGTGTTTATTTTTAAAGTGCAAACTGCATAGAAGAACGTACAAAATTGTGCCAAAAACTGTTCTTTCAATAAATAATCTTCATAAAAACCAGTGCTCAACAAGGTGTTGTAGCAGTAGCGGTGTGTGTCCACCTCTTGAACCCTCAGGTACCACTCCGAACACCAGGTAATAGTACAATTCTTCTTTATTGTACAATAATACAGTGCACCAAGCACCCTCCACTTCACACTACTCATATAAACAATACACTCACAATAATACTCTTTCCTCCTCGCCCAGACACTTCGCCACCCTACCTCCCAGCTCAGCTCAGTGTACTGGGCTTTCCCAGAGTCCTTTATACAACCTGACCCGGAGGTGTTCCTGCCCAACAGTCCACAATTCCTTATTCCTTCCGGGTCGGGGTAAACAGTCCTTATCTTCAACCTGGAAGCACGTCATCTCTCCTGCTCACGTGACCAGGACGTACTTCCAGGTTATAGGGCACCTATGAGTCCATGGGCCTCCTGACAGCTACTCCCAGTGGTCCCCAAGGTATCCAGCAGGGCTGTGTATAAAAACTACATAGTCCATGAGGCCCTGCTGGAATTCGGGGCACGTCCATGCTGTTGGGAGAGCTCCTCCTGGCGGCCTGGGGGTGAGGGCCGGAATAGGAAGCCGGCAATCCACCACAGTGTTTAATAAATAAAAGTAAAAGCAGTTAAAACCATCCTGTTTCCATTGTGCCCTCATCTTAACATGAATCACAAAAGGGAAGCCGTGCCAAGTTCTCAGTAACACTTCTTAGATATTCAATTGCCACATTTCTGCAACGACATCACCAGGTGGAGACCCCAAGAACTTTCCCACTATTGCTGCATTGCCTCAACTTCTCTTCTGCCTATCTCTGCCACTTCTGCCAGTACCCGCAAGGACTAGGAGCAACACCATGTCTTATTCTGCTTTTTTTAAAGTCTACAACAGACTCGACCTCTCTTGCTCCTTCCATAATTTGATCCCAACTTCTGTCCTGCTTTGTCCTGATCAGCATGACCAAAACTACCTGTAAATGAGCCATTAGTTAGTTAGTTAGGTTATGTTAAAATGATAGAAGAATTTTCTTAATTAAGTTAAAATGTTTCCTTATACAGTACCTGTATATCAGTGCATAGACAATAGGAGGTTTTATTTTAACCCCCAAAAGCTACACTGAAAATTGAATATTCTAATTATTTATTGTCATTCTGACTACAGACTAGTTCAGTTTGTGATCCACCTTACAGTTGGAAAAGCATAGAAAGTGAACAGTTTCAAACTGTACATAGTGAATGTATTGAACTCTGCCTTGCAGTTGATAAGGTATGGATGGTAAACAGATTCAAACCATACATACTGAATGTATGGAACGTACTGAAGTGCTGAAGTGTATTCTGTAAGTTTGCCATAGAAGAGTCACAACTTTTAAGTATAGAAGTTTAACAATAGAAAGCTAAGTCTGTAATGAAAACAGGAAGAAACTTTCTTCCCTTTTTACCTTTTATCCTGTGTGTGTAAAAACATATTTTCTGAATTTTTGTGATTAATTTCTTTTTAACATTTTCATTATACTTTTAAAAACTAACTTTTTGGAATGAGAGTTGTCTTTGTTACGTGTTTGATTCATGCTGGATCCTGCTTTGCCAACTCAATAGCTGGTAAACTATGGGAACCTAGAAAAGACAGAGCTTCACTACCCTTTCTGCTCTCCAGGGTCCTCACACAATTTTAACTCCGATCTGTCTACTCATCTTAATTTTCTTTTCATTCTCCCCTCCTACACTCACCCTAGCCCTCTTTAAGACCCTATTTTTGGCTGTGTACTGATCAACACAAGCAATGTCATGCTTTTATTTGTGTGTTGCAGTAAGTGCTAAAACACACAAAACTAAATTAAAAAATGAAACCCTAAAAACACTCCAAGCCTCGCTCCATCACAGCATGTGTGGGAATTAGCTTAGTGGTAATGTAGTGTGGTTATGCAATCATAAACTTCAAAACAGTATTCTGTTCATAACAGAGTATATTATGTATGTAAAGTTTTGAATTAGGATGTAGCAGAATGTTATAAAAGAGCTATTTAATTTTTCCTTTTTGTCACGTTTGAGGACCCATCCATTAGGTAGGGCCACAGGGAAAACACCATCCCCCCACCCCTGCCCCCAGCTGGCTCTGCCACTGCCTTTGATGCTCACAGAATAGGCCACAATGACAAAGCACAATTTTGATGAAAAGCTACCTGAATTCAGTCCTTCCTACTGTGAACCAGGAACTTTAACAAAAGGCCAACTTAAAGAATATAAGGAAGTGTATAAAACAAGGGCACAAAAGTAGTTACAACAAAAGACATATTATGATAGGCTACATAAGAAACTTTTCAAAGTTCCATGTAGCTTCTTGCTTTGGGGCGAATGCTGCCAAGAAAGGGTTTTGTTCCCACTACCTTTGTATAGAAATAAGCAAGTTCAGTAAATGAAGTACATCGCCTTCAGAGTTCAGAATCCTGTTGTCAAATCATGTGTGCAATGCTGAAAAAGAAGAACTGTATTTCAAATACATCATCATCTGCCAGACATAAAAGAAGAATAGTAAGATACTAATGGTAAGGGGACTAATGTGAACTCTGACTGGGTAAGACCAGACAAAACCGATCATACACCAATGACAACATCCTCCAGAACAGGGCACAACCTGGACCCTAGTATATGAGATATGGATGGAAAGTGTCATTTTAAACTATGTTGAAACTGTAAGTCTACATGGATTTGACTGCTGTCAACTGAAACTATTTTAATGCATTATGTTACAAGAATGTTACGAGGTCTACATATTTTCCTTTTATTTAATAAAAACACTTAACATTCACGTTAACTTTTTCCTACTATATTGATGGACAATTCAGGGAAAAAGAACTTAATACATTCTGGATTATATAAGCATCTTAACCCTTCACATAAGCAGCAGTGTCTTCTATATAGTGAATCTATACTCAATAAATACAAATGTTGGAAATTATGCAACACTTTCAATATTTCAGTTAAAGTTAATTAAGTCTTCTATAATTAATTGAAATGACCCGTTTGATAGTACAAGTGCTACAGAATATTCCATTTCAAAGTGCATGTGCAGTTAGGCCTGAAAATGGTGCTGTGCACTAATGTGCGTTTTTGGGATTAAATTTGTATTTGTCTTATAATAAGAAACAACAATCATTAAAAACAGCAGTAACAGTAAACACCCCCTGCCAACTGACATACATTTTAAATAACTGATTGTTTCTGAATTTCTTGTGGCACAGAAGGAATTAGGAATGAACATTCAAAGACAGTTAAATAACACGTGTTGATATAAGCACTGGTATTTAATGAATTAAAAGCAAAAACAATTTTGACTGTCGAGATTTAGGTAATTTTTGTCCGTCTGGTTTTAAATGTTTTACCATCTTGTAGGTGATGTGATCATTTGTGCCATTTTGCTTCTTTTTTTTTTTAATGTTATTGATTTTATTGAAATCACACAACATTCCATACAAGTAGATCAATTTTACAAAAATAGGATTGAAAACAAATCAACCCCCACGCAAATTCACTTTTATTCAAATTAATTCTGAGACCAGAAATCTTTTGAAATTCTGTTAGTGCTGTTAGGACTGCAGGCACAGTATTTTGTGGGACTGATATATACAGTACCATATCATCTGCGTATACAGAATTTTTCTTCTTCTCTGATAATCCCCTTTATTTCATAAGCATTTCAACAGTAAACTGCCAGTGGCTCAATGGCGATTGCAAAAAGTAGTGGTGACAAGGGGCATCCTTGTCTAGAACCATGATCTAGTTTAACGTAGTCTGAATTAATGTTGTTAATACAAACTGAAGCTTCTGGATTGGTATACAGTAGTTTGATCCATGCTCAAATGTTTGGGCCAAACCCAAATTTCTCCAATGTAGTGAAAAGGTAGTTCCATTCAATCATATCAAATGCTTTTTCTGCATCCAAGGATGATAATATCTCTGGGATGTTTTGACTTTGCAGGTGAATACAGTAATCCCTCCTCCATCGCGGGGGTTGCGTTCCAGAGCCACCCGCGAAATAAGAAAATCCGCAAAGTAGAAACCATATGTTTATATGGTTATTTTTATATTGTCATGCTTGGGTCACAGATTTGCACAGAAACACAGGAGGTTGTAGAGAGACAGGAACGTTATTCAAACACTGCAAACAAACATTTGTCTCTTTTTCAAAAGTTTAAACTGTGCTCCATGACAAGACAGAGATGACAGTTCCGTCTCACAATTAAAAGAATGCAAACATATCTTCCTCTTCAAAGGAGTGCGCATCAGGAGCACAGAATGTCACATAGATAGAGAAAAGCAAACAAATCAATAGGGCTGTTTGGCTTTTAAGTATGCGAAGCACCGCGGCACAAAGCTGTTGAAGGCGGCTGCTCACACCCCCTCCGTCAGGAGCAGGGAGAGAGAGAGAGAGAGAGACAGAGAGAGAGAGAGAGACAGAGTTTGTTTTTCAACCAAAAATCAATACGTGCCCTTCGAGCTTTTAAGTATGCGAAGCACCATGCAGCATGTCGTTTCAGGAAGCAGCTGCACAAAAGATAGCAACGTGAAGATAATCTTTCAGCATTTTTAGACGAGCGTCCGTATCGTCTAGGTGTGCGAACAGCCCCCCTGCTCAATCCCCCTACGTCAGGATCAGAGAAAGTCAGCACAAGAGAGAGAGAAAAGTAAGCTGGGTAGATTCTCAGCCATCTGTCAATAGCGTCCCTTGTATGAAATCAACTGGGCAAACCAACTGAGGAAGCATGTACCAGAAATTAAATGACCCATTGTCCGCAGAAATCCGCGAACCAGCAAAAAATCTGCGATATATATTTAAATATGCTTACATATAAAATCCGCGATGGAGTGAAGCCGCGAAAGGCGAAGCGCAATATAGCGAGGGATCACTGTATATTACATTAAACAGGCGTCGAAGATTGGATGCTAAGTGTCGGCCTTTAATAAATCCAGTTTGATCTTGTGATATTACCGAAGGCAGCACTTTCTTCATCCTTCTAGCTAGGACTTTGGAGAGTATCTTGACATCATTATTCAGAAGTGAAATTGGCCTGTATGATGCACATTGTAATACGTCCTTATTTTGTTTAGGAAAGATGGTGATTAATGCTTGGTGAAAAGTTTGAGGTAGAATTTTATTGTCTCTAGCTTCTGCAAATGTTGCTAATAAAAGGGAAGCTAGCTGAATGGAGAACTTCTTATAAAATCCAGCTGGGTAGCCTCCGGGGCCTATTGCTTTATTGTAGGGGTGCCCACACTTTTTCGGCTTGCAAGCTACTTTTAAAATGACCAGGTCGAAATGATCTACCTACATTAAAAATGCTATATATATATATATATATATATATATATATATATATATATATATATATATATATATATATATATATATATATATATATAAATACTGAGTATACTTTATACATAAAATATATGTTGTCATACCTTGCATAACTGAATAACCTTTATGGCACAATAACAATTCAATACATTTATGGTCACTACAGTATTTGGATTTAATAATCTTCATGTGGGAAAAGGCTGACTCGCATAAATAAGCAGAGCCGAATAATGCAGTCAAGGAGGTAGCACATTTCCTCATGTTTGGGTACTTTTCCTCTGTGAGTAACTTCCAAAACTGTCCAAGAGCCCCATACTTCAGCTGAATGTCATCCTGTAGTGTCAAAATCTCATCTCCCACTGTAGAGGAGTTTTAGGTGAAACAGTGTTGCAATTTTTGATGCTGGTGAATCACCCTCAACATCTTCCCTAAATGGATAGCACTTAAATGTAGCGATTGGCTCAAGTAAAGCTGAGTCTTGAAACCGTCTGTCAAAGTTTTGACACTGTCCTTTTTTGCTGCTTTCATATTCTGTATCTTGCTCTGCATGTGTTTCGCGCTTACGTTTTTTTTGAGTCTTTTGAGTTCCAGTTTTCATTATCTCTAACCTGCTCTGCATGTGTTTGGCCCCCTTCTTTTTTTAACCTTTTTATGGCATTTTACTTTGTTTTCTACTCTGTCTTTTATTTCTGACCTCACTTTGTCCTGCTTTTTTTTTTATGACACCTGTTCTGTGGTGATTATTTTCCCATTTTCGAGTAATAATTTCCGTTTGTTTGTGCTCCTGCAATCTTTACTTTCTTTTTTTTTTATACTTTCTAATTTTCCTACTTTCATATTCTTTAACTTTCTCCACATGTGTATCACGCCAACTATTTTTTTTAGCCTTTCAAATTCCACTACTTTCATAATCTCTAACCTGCTCTGCATGTGTATAGCGCCAACGTCCGGATTGGACATGCTTTTTTTTCAGTTCAGTTTCGTAGTTTTTATGAACAGTTCGAAAGTGCCTTTCCACATTTTCCTTCTTTGGAATAGCAATGATAGATTGACAGATCATACAAACGCACTTCGATTGTGACATTGTGAGAAAAAAAATCCTCTTCCAATTCCACATCCAGCCCATACCCTCCTCAAACTATTTTTTTTTAAATCCCTTCTTTAGTCAATATAAACTGGAAGGCTAACTAGATCACAGCCGGAGTTTTGCAGTAGCTCGCGCGTTTGATCGTGTGTGCGGGATGACCAGGTGTGTTAGAAGAAAAGAGATCTCAGACTGGCTACCCTGTATGTCAATCAAGTGGCAAATGCCATACGGAGGATATATGATAGACTAACGTTTAAAAAAAATTTTTTTTGAATGCAACGCAATCTACCTGCACTACCTTTGCAATCTACCAGTTGATCGCGATCGACACATTGGGCACCCCTGCTTTATAGCATCTAGTAATTCTGATAGTGCCAACGGTTTATCCAATTCCTCTACACTAAGAGTATCTATTTCTGGTATCTGTAATGCATCCAGAAATGCATTAGATTGTGTCTGGTCTTCTATAACTCAGTTGGATATAAGGATTTATAGTATTCTATAAATGTGTGCATTATATTTTTATGGTCAATGATTTTGTCTCCGTTTGTGTTGGTAATTGCTGGGATTGCATTATGAACTTCTTGCTTGTGGATTTGTTGAGCTAAGAGCTTATTAGCTTTCTCTCCATGTTCATAGTAAAGATGTCTTGATTTAAAAATTAGTTGTTCAGTTTCTTTAGTTGTCATGAGGTTGAGTTCTGCATGCAGAGCCTGCCTTTTCCTATGAAGAGCCTCATTTGGACACCTGGCATGTTCTTGATCTATTCTAGTAATTTTGCTGGTTAGCTTTGATACCTTCTTGGTTTCCAATTTATTTCTGTGGGAAAGATATGAGATAATCTGTCCTCTTAAGAAGGCCTTCAGGGTTTCCCAGAGTATTCTTGCATAGAGGGCTCCTTTAAAGCTTATTTTGACTGGTAGGTGCGGCATATGGCTAATTAGGCCTGCATATAAGCCATGCGCTGCAGGACTGCTCTGTACTGAGATCAATGTGATATATTCAATGGTAATACTCATCATATTCTCATTATGGATCAGTTAAGGTATTTCTCAAATGAAAATACTGCAAGTTTTTTGTTTTCTTGGAAGCCTAGAGAGTGTACTGATCATGTTGCGACACCACAATGGCGCAATGAAGATTGGCAAAGATATTATGGTACATATGCATTAAAGTTCTGCATGTGACTACACCAAGTCTGAGATCTAACACTAGTCTGGCAAAGCATCAGTGGACACTAAGAAAAAAATGTTTGTCAAAGCTGCATACATGGTGCATTTCCAGGAATATATTCAGCAAACAAGGTCATCAGTGAATATAGAGTAACACAGTGGTGAATTCCACAATCAGAACTTGATTTTCACTTTTGTTATTTTTTTTCTAGCGAAACCGACTCTCAGGTAGACAAGTGGAAAGGGCAATCTGCCTGGCAGACATAGCCTTGAAGCTACTGTATATAAAAAAAAATTAATAATAATACATTTTATTTATATAGCGCCTTTCCCATGCTCAAGGCACTTACAGAATATAAGAAAGAATGGCAGGGTATACATATATACATATATATATATAAAGCGGAGTGGTGGCTCTGAGGCTAGGGATCTGCATTGGTAATCGGAAGGTTGCCGGTTCGAATCCCGTAAATGCCAATAGGGACTCTGCTCTGTTGGGCCCTTCAGCAAGGTCCTTAACCTGCAATTGCTGAGCGCTTTGAGTAGTGAGAAAAGCGCTATATAAATGCAAAGAATTATTATTATTATTATACGTGAAGACGGAGCAGGATGGGTGTGATGTGCTCGCTGCTGCTGGTTCGAGTAAGGACTCTTGCAGCTGAGTTTTGAATAAGCTGGAGCTGTGATATAAGATTAGAAGGGAGGCTTACACAGGCAATAGGCTCCATTAATATTTGTGCTTTGTGTTTCTCCCTTTGTTTCGTTCCTCCCTGTGGTTATTTTGTAATAAATATATTATCTGTCAATTTTGTCCTCCTTGGCATTAGTTGGGTAGGAAGGTTTACTTGATGGCAGCCAGTCCTACTTAAAACGTAAATGAACTACTTCCCTCTAGCATCAACCTCTTACCACACTTGTCTGAGTTCATTTAGGCCCCCTCCATAAAATTCATTTCACTCACAGAGTAGAAAGGTATGTGGCTGATTTAATTAGCAACTCTAAATTGCTCTTGGGTGGAGATGTTTCTCATCCATGTTTGACCCCTGCTTTGCACCTGGCAGTGCCCCTTACCCTAAATAGATTTAACTGGGATAGATCAGCACATGATTGCTATAGGTTAGTGCTTACTTTGAAATAACTTATAATAAAATAATATGAACTGCTTGATTTCAGCGTTATCACTGTCAACCACTTTGTGATAGCTCTTACTGTGAATGGTGCTATATACTCTAAACTAAATATTGACTGACTAATACCAGCTGTGCCCTCTGATAGCTTGTGTTTAGAATGTAAATGCTTCACTTCCAGAGCCTTTTCTTGCACCATTTACACGTGCTGGGAAATGTTGTCTGAATAAGCTGTTATGCAACCTTATCGATTCTAAAATATTGATCACCTTTAAAGTCAAGATTCCCCAAGGATAAATGTTAAACCTTTCAGGTTTCAACTGACTGCAGCAAATTGGTCCCTGCTGTACTAATGAACAAAAACATAGCACACTGAAGGACAAAGACAGGAATTGCTGGACAGATGACACTGACATATGAAGAAAGAGCTCATTTGGTAGACAACACAAGTTAAGGTGTTTCTGAACTTCCTAGAGTTAAGAGGATTAATGCAAACAGCTGTGATTCATCTATATTCTATGGGGTGCGGCAGAATTATACGCAGAAACTAGAAATGTTGCAGGCATCTTTATGCTAGTAGCTATACGGCATGATCAAGGGCCTAAGGTGCTAGTAGACCTGTTACTGTACGCACGTTTGGCACAAAAGCAGCTGAGACAGTGGTTTGTCATGGCATTATTGTGAGCCTTATACTGTAGATCAGGGGTCCCCAACTCCGGTCCTGGAGGACCCCAGTGGCTGCAGGTTTTCATTCTAACCATTTTCTTAATTAGTGACCTGTTTTTGCTGCTAATCGACTTCTTTTGAATTCATTTTGTCATTTTAATTGCCTTGCTCTTGAAGACTCAGGCCCCTTATTTCTTTTTCCATATTTAGCAGTCAAACAATAATGAGATACAAAATGAGCCAAAACATGACCAGCAAACTGTGTCGATCATACAATATCTAAAAATAAAGAAAGATGGAAGTCTCAGGAATGTTGATCTGCTCAGGTCCCTAAAACTTTTTAACAGTGCTCTTAGAAAGAGAAAATCAACAATTTTGGAAATCTATGTTATTGCACAATGAAAACAGCAACAAGCCATGGAATTAAAGAACTGGTTTAATTAATGACAAATATTGGCGCCTAATTAAGGAAGTGGTTGGAATTTGAGGTCCTGACTTCATTTTTCTTCTGTTTGCTCACTCACTTTACATTTCATTTCTGTTTGGGTGCCATTTAAGGAAAGAAATGAAGCAATTCAGAGGAACGATGAGGAAATTCAAGGGAACAAATCTTAAAAAACAAGTCAATTAAAATGAATTCAAAAGAAGTTAATTAGCAGCAAAAACAGGTCACTAATTAAGAAAAGGGTTAGAATGAAAACCTGCAGCCACTGGGGCCTTCCAGGACTGGAGTTGGGAACCCCTGCTATAGATGTGATGATGCCAGCTTAAAGGAATACCAAAAATGTTAAATGTTTAAATGTTACTTACCCTGTGTCCTTGATAACAATGACCAAGAAAAGAATTTAATCTCAAGTCATTCAATGTTGCATGACAAGAGGTCAATTCTTTTTATAGGCTCTGTAGAATGAGCATTCACAAAATGTCCTGCGTAAGTGAGTGTGGGAATGTAAGGAGTGTGCCTTGTGATAAAATTTCACCCTGTCCAGTGTTGACCTTGTGCCAGATGCTCCTGTTTTATTCTGACACCCCACAGCTCTCTACCAAAATAAATGGGGTTGGAAAATTAATGAACAGTCTAGGTAGTAGCACTCTGTGCTATTCTTCTGTTAAGTTTTAAACATCATTCCATTTTTTGAGACCACAATTTCTAGAACAAGGCCATGGGGAACCGGCAGTATCAGGCACAAAGCAGGAATAAGGCCTGTATGAGACTCCAGTTATGACAGGACACATGCGCTCATATTCAATCACACTGGGTCACTTCAGCTACCTTTTAATTTAAAAATCTCATAACAAGTAATGACAGTATCACTGTATTCTTTCTAGTTTGAGAAAATGACTATGAGATTATGGAGAGAAGGCAGAACATAGCAGAGTCACATAAAATAGCAGACAGGGACCTCCACTTTCACCCCAACATGAAAAAGTCACAGCCATCAAGCCATAGCAGTGTTCTCTGCTGCCAGAACCAAAGAGGACATGTTTGGCTTCTGTTTGCCAAGTTGATTAAATTTCAGATGACAAAGAAATTTCTTAACACCGTTATTCAAGTCAATGTTGGAGCCCTTGATTTCCTTTATCTTTCTTTGAAAAATATAAGCATTTCAATTTGGCAAAAAGAAATGCCACTGTTGGCTTATTAATGATGTGAATGTAATGGGCATGCATGATTTATACTGTGTTAGAACATTTCAGGTCAATATTTCTGTAAAAAAGAGCTAACAAAAAGCAATTGCTCAGACTATGAGAAAATAGAAAATCATTCCAAATGAGTTATCACCTCATTTCACTAGAAAATGGAATAAGTTGGAACCACTTTCATTTTTTTAATCTAATTGCGGCTATAGTTACATAAATTCCCGAGCCGTACTTAAGACATATGGCATAATACCTATGACTATCACAGGTTTCCTTTATACATGCATGTTAAGAAAATCATCATTGTAATATAACTTAGTGGTTTTTAGTTGTTAGCATCTTCTGTTCTTTTGTAGTTACTGTTTACTACATATGGCAAATAACACTAGTAAGAGAGCAGGACCAAGAAGATACAATATGTCACCAGTACCTGACTTGTGGAAATTTTAATAACTACATATAATTGTGGAATTGTTTCAGAGATTGTGGTGGAACAAGACTAAAGTGACTTACAACATCCTGGAAATCAGTGCCAAGAAAAAGAAATCATTGTGGCAGTTACTAGTTTACATTTTTCTTGCTGAGAATACCTTTCACTACTTAGAACTTTAAGGGCTACTACATTGGCCATAACCATAGGATAATCCACCCTGAGGTAAGAACATTCTGATATGCAACATCATTTAAATTTCTTGGCATCTTGTGAATTCGTTCCACACGCTCCTCAGGTCATAACATAAGCCAGTAATACAATTTTCCATCCAATATAGAGACTATCATTAGACACTTACAAGGACTATTTGTTTTGTTTATTTTAGTGCTTTTAGATATCTGTGCAATTATTTCTGTATATTATCATGTTTTCATTGTAAATATATTTTCACTTCACATTACTTCAAATTTTAGGTGTATGGAGTTTGGAACAGTAGTATTAGAAGTAATAGTACTGTGATGTGTACGGAGTGCTGTGAAATTCTTTCTTACATCTCCAACCAACATGCAACACACAGCTACTCCTTTGTGCCATTATAAATAAAAGAAAATACAAAATTCCACATTGTGTTGGGAAAGGTGATTTTGATTACTGAAGTAAACTGCTGTAAGTCTAAAAACATAAGCAAAGTGAGATAAACAAAAACATACTAGTGGATAGCAGGATCTCTTGGAAGCCATAAACTTCTTTGGGCTTTCTACAGATCCAAAGCCCATCGAAGTATACTGAATATGGATTAGACACCTGAGTAGCTAATGACAGTATCAGAATGTCAAAAAGTGTTGTTTCATCATAGACTCTTTATTACTTAGATCTGTACAGAATGTCCCAAATCCCAACTTTAGCCCTTGTATATCTGTTCCTAAGAGCTGGTCACCTATCAGGGTTGACTGCAGCTGTATTTAGATACCTCCCCTGTTTTCTATATCTGGACCCAAGGCAACAAGCTAAAGTACCAGAACAAATCCATCTGTGATTAAACAAGGGTATGAATGGCAGCAAGTGCCAGTGTTGAAGGACCTCAACTTCTTAGAAAGGATTAACCCAAGTATTCCTCTCCTACAGATGATAGCTAAGCCACCCAAGCCTGGAAATGGGACTTACTAATCAATTTTTTTTTGACATAGTAAAGTTACTATTTAAAATATAGAATAGACCATATTAAGGCCCTTTACACAGCAAATAAAAACAATTCTCAAAATTTTGGCAGGTCTTCAATTATGAATAAGTTCCTTTCATGGGAACTTAATTTTAAAAGTATGTCAGAACTTGCACTAAAATATCCATTAATGGGAATTTGACAAAAATGCATAATGCTTTATTCCTAATTTTGCAGAAAAATGTTACAAATTTGTTATTAAAATGATACTGAAGCAATATTGTTGTACATTAAATCACAAATAATTTAAATTAAGCTGAACCATGGCTATGCACAGAGGATAGCAGTAAGTCAACTCTGTTCTGAAACAGCTGACAGTTTTTGATAATGATTCAGTACACCTCATGGATTTGGAAAATATGTAATGACAGCATGAAAATCCACTGGTAAACAACAATTAAGAGTCACATTCTGTATCTACTGAGGAATCAGTCAAAGTATCACTCCCTTTCTCAGCAGCTGTAAGTCCCGGAGTCTATATGGCCAGGATGTGTAATCAGGAATTACATCCAGCAGGTTCTACGACTCAACTTAGCAGCCAGCAGCAGATGTAGCTGCTCAAAAGTGATGTAGCATATTTCATCGCTGAGCACTGTAATAATAATAATAATAATTCATTACATTTATATAGCGCTTTTCTCAGTACTCAAAGCACTATCCACACAGGGAGGAACCGGGAAGCGAACCCACAATCTTCCACAGTCTCCTTACTGCAAAGCAGCAGCACTACCACTGCACCACCTGTAGTGGTACTATTCAGTGTAGTGTGCAAAGGAAAACACCAAATAATTGAAAATAAGGACACAGTACTGTACACATATTACTGTCTTTTTAATCTACTCCATTCTCAACTGGCCATAGTTCATCAAATAATTAATGGACAGATATTGTTGGTTCATTTATATTTAATCCACTAATCCAATCCTCTGTGTGCTTTAACAAATCTACATTTGTAGGTGTACCAGTTCTGTATTTAGTAATTAATATTATCTATACTTGTACTTGAACAGAATTGTTTACAGCGCTGTACACCTGTACTCCGTGAAGAGTGCTATAGAAAAACAAGTTTTATTGTACTATTCCTCAGCGTTAATGATGGCTGCTACATATTCATCTGCTTTAATACTTGTTTTTTTTCATTCATACGTAAAAAATTAAAATTGCTAGTTGAAAATTAGCTGAAATTCAGCTGTATGTGGGATCTATTATCTTGTATGTATCTGTGGAACTGCTGTAAGTGTCACGGACGGCCAGGACCCTTGCACGGCTGAGACACGAAGATTATAGAAGGACTAGAGAAGACAGCATATTCAGGGCACTATCTTGCCTGGAGTGAAAGATGGAAGACCCCCTGGGTTGCAGAAGTGCCTTGGATTCCCACAGGGCTCCATGGGGTTTGGAACTGCCCTGTTGGGTTCCGTGGGTGCCACCAGGGGGTGCAACAGGAACGGCTGAGCCCTTTGTTACAGCACTTCTCCCACACCCCTAAGTGCTGCTGGAAGAAGATCGCTGGACACCATGGAGCACTTCTGGGTGCTCTATTAAAAAAGCCAGCTTCCACTACTCCGGGAGTCGGGAGGGAGATGGACGAAAGCTTGCCAGAGGAGGAGTTTAGGCGAAGAAGAGAGAGACAGAGAGAGAGAGAGAAGAAGAAAGAACTGTGTACTTATTGTGCTTGGTGCTTTGTACTGTGCTGCTGTGGAGAGCGAGGGAAATCGCTTCCCCACGTGAATAAAAATGTGTGCTGTGCAGGAACTTGTGTCCTGGTGTCTGCCTGTGTCAGGTTAGGGAGGCTGGAGTGCCATTGTCTGGCCATAAAGTCAACACTGCTGTAAGCCAAGATAACAAAAGTAAACAAGAATGCAAGACTTTGAAAACAGAAAATTCAGTTCTAGGCTAAAGAGCGCACATTAAAGAACAAATGGACATTACAGTAGAGTAGATGAACAGCCTGAGATAACAGTATGGAAGAGTTAGGATTAGTATAGTTGTTACAGAAGAGCAAATTAGGAATACAGCTATGACAAAGTTTATTTAAATGCAAGAGATAAGAAGGGAGCCTTTAAGAGAGACTTGTGTGAGTTCATTTACAGTATGGAGCTTCACAAACATGTCTAGGTGTGTGTTTTCCTATGCTAGATGCCTGTCCCTCAATATACTGATAGTGGGATCACTGCCAAGATCTTTGGAGAGACAGAGTGTAAGCAACTTATGTCACGGTTAAGTGCCCTTTCTATCATTACTTGTTTTTTTTACTGGTGACATCACTACCAGCACCATATTGTGCTTTCTTTCTACTGGAGCTATGCTTTTACGTGTGTGTGTGTTTGCTTCATATGCATCCATGATGCCTCAGCGAAGCCTGTTATAAAAGACCAAGAGGCATTTACTTTAGCATCTGCACCTTGTTTACAAAGAAAAGACTAGTCAGTTTGAAAAAGACTATAGTTTCTGAAGCAATTTTCTCTCGCTTATTTGGTTTTGTTTTTGGTTTTCAATCTTTTGAGTGTTGAATGTTAATACAGATTGAGTATGTATAATCCTAAATTTCAAAATCCAAAATGCTCCAAAATCCAAAACTATTTGAGCACCAACCTCACGCCACAAGTGTAAAATCCTACATAAACTCACTTGCCCCGGTGGGGCTCTGACTAATGTTCCCTCTAATATTTTTAATGATGAGTGCATATGAACAGCACATTAGCTGGTACTTGCCACTTATCACTGATTTCTTTAATCCCCTTTGAACTTCGAGTGGCAGAAAGCACCACTACATGAGCGACAGAGGGTCCCCTGTGAAGTACTGAATACAACGAAGGAAACACATGGGTACCTTTAACAAAAGGTTGAAACCACAATAATCTTTCCAAACTGTTTAATGGGAGGGGGAGTGAGTGGTACAATAACACCTGTGAGGCAGTTTAAAAGTGCTGCATGTGCACCCATGCAGCTTAAGGAGTATAGGCTCTGATGTTCTATTTATGCCAGTACATTATCAACTATCATCACCTACAGAACTACATGCATTACTCACTGTGTTTTTGTTTATTTGCTGTAAACAATAACCATTTCATTGAAACACAGCATCATAGGTGGAGACTAAAAGCATACTGTTGTTTATTGTTATGCATTCAAGAAACCAATAGTAAGAGCTGTATTTCTTCCTTTAAAAACCCTTGAAAAACCCAGATCGGGATTCTTCTAATTAAGCTTACTACTCTTGACCTGGTTGTAACTTTGTAGGGTGTGGCTGTAACAGAGGTTGGAGCAATTCCTTTGAGTCCAAAGGGCAACGGTGCTGGACTGTAAGGGTGGAACACGTCTCTGTATTGGAGCTGGATGAGGGTGCTGTTAGTACAAACCTTATTGAGGAAATAGTAAGAGCACAAGCAGAGAGAGACCGGATATATAAAAGCTATGCATTTATCTTGCTGAAAATGATAACTGATTTACCCAGAAGACATGATTTTGCTAGCAACAGGAGGACAGTCAAGGTATGTTTGAACCTCAAAGAGAAACTGTAGAACTGCCCGCAACCAGAAGGTGCAATAAAGAAGACGAATGAGACAAGCTCCTGAAACAAAGAAAGAAAGTGCACTCAAGAGTCTTCGACGTGTCTGGAGAATGCTGTCTAGGAAAGGAAAAAAGCATTGCCTACACCAAATCGTAAGTACACCTACTTTGATTCCGAGAACTATTAATTATAACTTGGTAGTTAGGACAAAGCCAGCTAATATATTGGTATGGTATTGGTGTAACTGTAACTGAAAGATAAACACCTTGTGAATGACAAATTCTAGGTGTTATACATTTTTTTCTAGATCAAGTAAGAAAGTGCAGAGCAGAAACTTACACACACCGACTCTTTGTACAAGAGGCAAGTTAGTGCAGACTAGCTGTGAATAAATGAATACCACAGTGTTTGCAAAAGAAGCGTAATAACTAGCTAAAGAACTCATCCATCTTAACCACATGAATTAAAAGATCAAAATTTGTAAGTCATGTGCCTTTTTCCATAGAAGAGTAAAGGTTCAACTTTCTGTTGTTTATTATTGTTTTTTGTCTGTCTCTCCATCTATTTATCCATTTCATTAACTTATCTTAAATAAATAGATTTTCTACTGCCACGCCAAACCACAACAGAGAAAGTGAAAATGTTTCACGGATTTATGAATCTTGCTTATAAATTGAATAGATTTCTTCATATTTCTGGAGCCCCACCTGGAAAGTGGAAGATTTCCTCACTCAACCTACATTAATTAGGCATACCTGATATGGGCTTTGTGTTAATTGTTTTAATTAATTATCAACATTGTCAAAGGAAAAACTGATAATTAATTAATTGGGTGATTAATCCCTTTTTCTACAAAGTTGTATATGCACTCTCACAGCCTTTAGGTGCTATCTACATCTAATGATGCACAATTTACTGCTTTCTACAGTGACAGATTAGTCTCCAATTGAAACATTAAGGAGTCTTCATTATCCTTCTCAATAAATTGGAGGTGAGGTTGAAGAAGAACCTCTCTACCTTTAAGGCCATATCTATAATTATTGTACTCAACCCTTGGTTGACATTTTACAAGTTATGAATGGAGGTGAGTTACACAGAACACGCACACAAAGAATCCCACAACATCTCGCTGGATGAAGGAAAGTACATAAAACTGCCAACCTATACCTCGTCCTGTAGCAAAAAAAACATTAACTACCTCAAACATTCTCCACCGAAGACAATATGCATTTCAGTTTTAGGCTGAGACTACACATTCAGCCAACTACCTTACCCTCAAAAATATTTATTCTATGGATATGGCATGGTTATATAAATGTCCCTCTGGCTTTACATTGGCCACTACTTATTACAAATGATGCAGTTTTCCAGTATCTATTTCTTTAGCATGACAGAACATTCTTAATAGGATTATACTGCCCACCATTAATAAAATCTTTTTTTGGCTCCTGTAGGCTTCGGAGTTGCTGCCAGATGAGGCGTGGACTGTGCTGTGACACCATAATTATTCCTGCAGGGTCAAGATACAATTATTCATTACCATTTGATAAGTTCTCAATGTTTATACAAGACAGAGAAGATTGGCTACCTACTGAAAGCTCAAAAATGTCCACACCAGCTTCTGGAATTATTTTCTATTCCAAGAGGTGGCATACCCTTTCTCTGAGTCCTCAAGAAACTACTTGTCTTTCCCATTGGTGTCCTTCAGCAAACAGCTAACTTTGTGCCAAAAAAAAGAAATATCAATATGCCAACATTTAGCAAGTGCATGAAATTAAGTCTTTGTCTTATATAAATAACAAAGTGGTGTCTGAGATGCTGAAGTAAAAATATGTCATTATTTTCTCATTCCACTACTTTTATTTTTCCTTATGCTGTATATGACAAAGTTCTTACACATATGACTCCCTTCGATACTGGTTAATATGTTTTGTAGGGAACATTCCTGAAAAATGTTTAACACCAGGCTGTGATTTCCAACTAGATGGCCACTCTGGGGCAAGTTTTTAAGTGCACAAAAGCTCAGCTTTTAACTTGATGGCTTTGAACATTGGATGGGACAAGGAACAATGTAAATGTGTCTTTTTTCTTTTGCTTTATGTCAAGGAGAAACTAAATTAAGTTTCACATAGCTGCAAAAAATGTTCTTAAAAAATGGCTAAAGCAGCATACCTGGGTCAGTGGCTGACATCAAAGCCCCAAAGAAGAGACAGTCAGTGAAGTGGAAATCCGTTCCTTTAATCTGGCCGATGTGCGTCATGGCTTTAACAAAGCCGTACACAATTGCCCTGTGGAAAGAGATACAATCAGGACTTCAGACATGGTAGTCAAATAAACACACCTCTTAAAAGCGAGCCACTTACAGAAGCCACATCGGCAAACATTAGACAAGGATCCATCTGATGACAAATGATCAAAAATACAGTACATACAGATTTAATAAGTAGGCAAGCACCATTCCTTTCAATATGAGTACCACCTCAAAGTTGTTCTAGCTCTTTTCTATAAGGAATATATTTCACAACTTCAATCAACCAATCATACTAAATAGTGTCTTTCATGGTGATCACTCATAAACTGCTTTATACAGTAGGACAAAATTACCTTAAGGCATTTGAATTTCATTCCAAAATTAGTTCAATGAATAGATATTTTATATAATGCCTTTAAGGAGGAGGAGGTACAAAAAATTTTAAAGGACCAAGTAGATCCTAAATAGAACACATCTATTCAATCATCCCTGTGTTACATAAAAATAATTTTCATATATGAATCAAATAATCAATTATATAATTTTCTACTTTCATAATGAGTATCATTCTAAAATGCTACATACAGATACTATAAAACCCACCAGTATCTGATGATTGTGCCGCCTACTTCAGTGGAGGCAGAGCGTGCTTTCTTAGCGGCTGGCATACGTCTGCATGAAGCTGCGCTCTCGCATGGACGACTGCACGTGGGACACGTTAATAATAATAATTCATTACATTTATATAGCGCTTTTCTCAGTACTCAAAGCACTATCCACACAGGGAGAAACCAGGAAGCGAATCCACAATCTTCCACAGTCTCCTTACTGCAAAGCAGCAGCACTATCACTATGCCACCTGGGAGGACATTGTGCTTTCTATGCTCTTATTACCGCAACTAAAGATACATGTACTTCTATGACAGCATGAACTGCTTGTAGATAAGGTTAGTCTTTTATTTGTGTCAACATATTGCAGTAGTTTTATTAAAAATAAGTTTCGGTCGTTCTAAAACCATTCACATGTGAGATGCCCGGGAGCCCGGGATTCCCGGGAATGAAATGCGGGATTCCCGAATTCCCGGGAATGGATAAACCCGTCCGGGAATAGATTCCCTAGTATCACTTTAGATTAGGTATCACAAATACACTGTACTTACCATGTAATTATCTGTATATACAGAGTAATTAGGTGTTACTACCTTGTACTTACTGTGCAATACAGTGTAACGCTATAATTAAGTGCTCAATTGTAATTGTTATTCCACAATTTATATACATACATACTTACAATATGTATATAATATACTAATCTAAAGTGATACCGATTAAAGTAGCTTTCAATGTATTATGGTAGAGGCCACCAGACACAGCTGCATGAACTTCATCTCTGGTGGAGTTTTCACATATGGAAACATGAAATATGTGTGAGTAATAAGACCACTGTTGAAAAGGACCAACAGAATCTAACTCAGCTTAGGCAGAAAAACAGCGTATCTATGGTCTGTAAAGTAACATCTGAGAACAATGGTTTTGAACAACTTGTCATAATTTATCACAGACGGAATGTGGCAATGAGTTATTGAGTTTCACTTAGTTTAGATTATACTTTATTTGTCTCCAAGGGGAAATAAAAATTTTACAAAAGATCCAAAAAAATAAATAAATACTTAAATATAATAAAAACAAACAACATCCCCTTGGGATTAATAAAGTATCTATCTATCTATCTATCTATCTATCTATCTATCTATCTATCTATCTATCTATCTATCTATCTATCTATCTATCTATCTATCTGTCAGTATGTGGTGTGTGTGTGTGTGTGCACACTACATGAGCCAGGGTCTGCTCCATGCTTATAGCTTCACCCTGTCCTTCATACTATCTGTACTCAATGTCTATACTACGTGAACAGAAGATACAAGCTGACAGTGAACACGGGGATACAAGGAGTGAGAAGCTAAACATATTGGATACCTTGGTTAAGGTTATATTTGCACACAAAGACCTTAAAGATGTTCTATTACATATTTAATTAATTTACTTCTGGGCGATGTAGGACAAAGAGGACTTTGTCTATTTTTAAAGGCTTTCAGTAGCACTTATGCCCTTCTCTCCAGATAGTCAGATGTGGACTCTAAACTTAGTGGCTGAGGTGTTGTCCAGGTCTAACATTAGATAAAATTTGGTCAGCCTACTTGCTGAATTTAATCAGACAACTAGGGGTGATAATCAAAGATGAGCTCATGGTTCTTCAGACCAATAGGTGCCTGGAAGGACATTCAACATCAAGTCTTCCTTACATTCATGCACCTATAAGCAGACCTACACCTGGAAATAGACTCTGATCCAATCAGCAGAATCTATACCTCCCATTAAATAATAGCTCTATGCACCTGTTTCTTCTCTAAGGGACAAGGAAATGCATCTGTTCCCTTTATATGTTTATATTTATTTGCTTAGCAGACGTTTTTATCCAAAGTGATGTACAAAAGATGTAAACAGTCGAGTAACATTAGGCTAGGGCCTGTTTGTTCAGCAAGTGTAATAGGACAAGTAACAAAAGTTGATTGCCACAACTGGAAAGATGTAATAACGCATACATTTACAATCAATAAAGCAATTACAGTTAAATAGCCATGAATATAGCATATTACTGTGCAAAGTTTTTTTTTCTTTTCAATTAGACAGATATTCTCAAAACAGATGAGTCTTCAGTTGCTTCTTGAATACATTGAGGGAATCAGCAGTACGGTTGGAGGTGGGTATCCCATTTCACCAACTCAGAACCTCACATGAAAACAGTCTGGATTGACACTTGATACCATGCAGAGTCAGACACCATTAGACGATGTTCTCTGGCAGACCTAAGTGGACGAGAAGGAGCATAACACCTCACCAGTGTCTCCACATACGCAGGTGCAGACCCATTGACTACTATGTCGGCAAGTATCTGTGAGCCAAAGTGCGACCTGAAGAGAGGAGTGACATGTGCCCGTCTTGGCTGGTTAAATACATTCTGGACCATCTGCAGCATCTTGATAACACCTGCGGATACTCCTGCCAAAACTGATTTGCAGTAGTCCAGACATGACAAGACCTAAGTCTGGACCAGAAGTTGTGCTGCATAAGAACTTCAAGTAGCACATCTCTTATCCATGGGTATGCATTTCAGCCAGGAATGATCGTGCTATGACATCATACTAAAATTTGAAAAGATTAAAGGTTAAAGCTTATGAAAACAAACTCTACAAAATAAACATAGAATCGGCCTCTTTTGTATATATGTTTTTCTGTACTTATCCTTTCTTTTATGTTTAATATATATTCATTCACCATATTCCTATAATCTTTATATTTATCAATAACTTTAACTTAAGTTACCTTAAAACAAGTCTAAGAGCCAGCCACCCCCAGCTACAGAAAATGATAGGGAAGAAAAAAAGCATGAGCCTTACTAAAATGTCTCATTAATTATTGGCATTGCCAAAAGTAAAGCAGATAATTAATTAATTAACTGATTAACAACAATCAATTAATTCCTCTTCCCAAAGTGACTTCAAACCAAGTCTCATCAAATCAACAGAGCACTTATACTAATTTGAAATTGATTCCAAGTTTTGGAAATAAGCAGAAAAGTGAGGCAACTGAACATTCCAAGATCTTTCATGACAATACCCACATCTCTCAAGAGGTACTCTTAATGGCTGCCACACATGCAGCTGTTAAGGACATGTTGAAGCACATGAAGATTATTGAGAAGCACTGAAAAACTGGATGATGATAACAAGTAAAAGACAAGATCAAGCAATGCAAAGGTTCAAAACCATAAAATCAAAACTAAACTGGGGCTAGCAACACGCAACACAAAGTACAAGACAAAACTCAAGAGTCAATGATAAAGTGAAAGTCAAAACCAAAAACAATACCCTACCACTAGAACATGCTTAGGCAATAGGCTAACTGATGCTAAACATTCTTTTGAAGTTGTTTAACCCACCCAGGGGTAAAGTGTATTAAGGATTCCACCATATTTATTGAGTAATGTTCATTACTTCATCAACATAACAATTAAGGTCAAGTGATCTGCAAAATGTCATTATGTAAATAAAGAAAACCAAGATATTAACATAAAAAATTATTTAAAATTCTAAACAAAACATGAAACTAATGGCAGAAATTGATACTATAATAATAATAATAATAATACATTTTATTTATATAGCGCCTTTCCCATGCTCAAGGCACTTACAGAATATAATAAAGAACGGCAGAATATACAGTATATAGCATTGTACAAACCAGATAAATAAATAAAGAAGATTAAGACAGTAAATTCTGAAAAAAAAAAAACCAGACAACATAATTGATGGTCTCGCACACACACACACAGGTTACATGAGCATCTTGACAGAGATGTAAACTGAGAGAAAGGTAATAAAGTCAAATAGAGCTAAAAGCCTTCCTGAACAGATGAGTTTTGAGTTGTTTTTTAAAGGAATTCATGGAGTCAGCTGACCTGATTAATTTTGGTAGGTCATTCCAGAGTCTGGGCGCTATACAGCTGAAGGCCCTGTCACCCATGGAGTGTAGATTAGTGAGGGGCACAACAAGATTACCAGAATCAGAGGACCTTAGTGGGCGGGCAGGCACATAGTGATGGAGGAGGTCACTGATGTAGTTTGGTGCAAGGTTATTTAAAGCTTTGTAGGTTATTAGTAGGATTTTATATTCGATTCTGTAGGACACAGGGAGCCAGTGAAGACGGAGCAGGATGGGTGTGATGTGCTCGCTGCTGCTGGTTCGAGTAAGGACTCTTGCAGCTGAGTTTTGAATAAGCTGGAGCTGTGATATAAGATTAGAAGGGGCACCTGCCAGTAGGGAATTACAATAATCGATGCGGGATGTGATAAAAGCATGGACAAGTTTCTCAGCATTAGAGAAGGAGAGGAAGGAGCGAACACGGGATATGTTACGGAGGTGAAAGTAAGAAAGTTTCTTAATGTGATTTATGTGGGTGGAATAAGTGAGGGAGGAATCAAAAATGACACCAAGATTTTTTACAGTAGAGGCAGGTCTGATGAGATCACTGCCAAGATGGACTGGGAAGGAGCTCATTTTATTAAGTTGCATTTTAGTCCCAATTTGCAGGAGTTCAGTTTTATTGCAATTTAATTTTAAAGAGTTCTGCTCCATCCAGGTTTTAATTTCACTAAGGCAGGTTGTGAGCTGAGAAAGCTCTGATGAAGTTCCACTTTTAACATTGAAGTAGAGCTGAGTATCATCTGCATAAAAATGATAACCCAATCCATAACTATGGATAATATGGCCAAGGGGAAGCATATAAATACAGAAAAGCAGAGGACCGAGGACAGAGCCCTGAGGGACTCCTTGTGTGACTGGCACGGAGTTGGATCTGCTGTTGCCAAGACTAACAAACTCTTGCCTATCACTCAGATAGGACTTGAACCACTGGAGGGCAGTGCCAGAGATACCCAGCATGTTCTCCATTCTGGACAGTAGGATGCCATGTCTGACTGTGTCAAATGCTGCACTGAGGTCTAACAGAATTAATATGCTAGTTTGTCCAGAGTCTGCTGCCATAAGCAAATCATTGGTTACCCGTAGCAGAGCAGTTTCACAGCTGTGCCGCGCCCTGAATCCAGACTGAAAGGGTTCCATCAAATTATTAGAGGTTAGGTAATTGGTGAGTTGGGAAGCTACAACACGCTCAAGAACTTTTGACAGGAAAGGTAAGTGGGAAATAGGCCGGAAATTGTTAAGATTGTCAGCATCAAGGCCAGACTTTTTTAACATTGGGGTTACAGAAGCAATTTTAAAAGTGAGTGGCACGGAGCCAGTGTCAAGGGATGAGTTTATTATTGTTGTAACAGTCGGGATTATGGCACGAAGGCAGGATTTAAGTAGTGTGGTGGGGATGGGGTCCAGTACACAAGTAGTCGGCCTCATCTTACAAAGCAGGTTATTAACAAACGCAGAGGTGACTGGTGAGAACTTAGAGAAGGAGCTGGATGGAGTGGGAAAACAGGGAGAGATATAAACAGATGATATATTTATGTTAGTTGAATTATTTAGATCTTTAATTTTGTTACGGAAAAAGTGGAGGAATTCCTCACAGACTTCAGTAGAAGAGGTAGTTGGACCAGATGCGGGTTCGAGTAGTTTATTAACTACAGAGAACAAAACCCTTGGGTTATCATGGCCACTTTCTATTATTCTGCCATAATGGGTGTTCTTGGCAGAAGTTAGTGCTTCTCTGTAAGCTCTTTGGTGGTCAGAGAAAGCCTGGATGTGCACGGTGAGGCCAGTCTTACGTGACATTCTCTCAAGGTGTCGGCCAGCTGCTTTCATAGATCGCAATTCTGAGTTATACCAAGGAGCTGAGCGCTTAAAGGAAACCTCCTTATGTTTTAAAGGAGCTGTTTTATCTAATGCTGAGTGAAGGGCTGAGTTATAGTGGTCAACAAAACTATCTAGTGTTGGTGGAATAGGTGCAGACAGTAAAAGATCAGAAATGGATCCAGAAAGGATAGAGGGACAGATATTTTTAAGGTTTCTGTAAGAAATTTGTCGTTTACAGGTAAGAGGTGGGATAGGTAATGAGACAGTGAAAAATACTGCTTTATGGTCAGAGAGTCCCAAATCAGTGCTGTAAATGTTGGCAACAGATAGTCCAGAAGTGCAGATCAGGTCCAATATATGACCGCCAGAATGGGTTGGAAAATCAACATGTTGTGTCAAGTCAAAACAGTCCAGTACGGACAGGAATTCATTTCTCAGTTTAGATGTAGTAATGTCAATATGGATGTTGAAATCACCAAGAAGCATAATTCTCTGAGAGTAAGAGCTTAGGTGGGTCAAAAGTTCAATCAGATCGGATAAGAAGGATGCATTGTATTTTGGGGGACGATAGAGAACAATGAGTGAGACAGGACCTGATTCCGTTATTAGTTTAAGAGCCAGGCACTCAAAAGACAATGGGCAGTCAATTGGGATTCTTTTAATGTTTAAGTCTTCTCTGATAATTACTGCCAGCCCGCCTCCTTGTCTTGAGCTGCGAGGCTCTGAGTGGAAAGTGAAACCAATTGGAGTCGCCTCTGTGAGAGACGCAAATTCATTCGGTTTTTGCCAAGTCTCCGTTAAACACAGAATATCAAGTTTGGTGTCAGTGATGAGTTCTGACAGCACCAATGCTTTGCCATTAAGAGACCTCGAGTTAAACAGTGCAACATTACATAATGAGGCTTCTTTCTGCACAGAGCCGCAATCAGGGTTTATTTCCACATAATGCAAATTTGGCACACCGACAATTCTATTTCCAGGGTAATGAGAAGGACGGCGTATTCCTGAGCAAATGCTGCCGGTGGTCTTTTCATTCGCAGCCCGGCGGTGGTGGCGACCTGACCCGCAATGTATATATTTCGGGCGCTGCAAAATACCGGCGTCCTTTAGGATGTTGCAGTCAGACCATTTGCTCTGGACAAACTGTTTAATAAGAAGGAGTTTGTCATGAGAGTATTTTAGCATGATACTGGGCAATACTTATCTGAATAGCAGTGGAGAAGCAGCACAGCACAGCGGAACCGGTAGGACAGGCGGGTGTGGTAGAGTAGGTGAGCGGCGATAGTAAAGCTGCAGAAAGCATAGCATGAGGAGGTAGCAGGAGTTGGAGGTTCCAATACACAGCCACAAACTGTAACGCTTGGTAATTTCAGGCGTGATCGCCCCGGAGCCAAAAGCCAGATTAGTATGAATATCAGATCAGTTCCCAGTCGTAGAGTATTGTAGGATGAAACGGGAGCAGATCAGCAAAGCGAATTTAATATAATCACGGAGACAGATCATCCCAAGGTCCTAGATTGCCAGGCACAAAGAAATGCTTGTAGGTTCTCGTCCCGTGATCCACAGACTCAGCTGTTCCCAGTCAAAGTAAAGTCCATAAAATCTGTAAATATAAGCCAAATCCATACAATTCGAGTCAGCTGTATCCACGAACTATACGTACAATAAAAGAAATAAAACAAACGTAAGAAAGTGTAGAATTAGGCGAATTTTGCGAAAAGTGTTGTTTACAGGGAGGAGCGGCAACAACATGCGTGCGCCAGCGTCCCCTCACCTGTTGCATATACTACAGAAATGTTAGCTTCCATATACAGAAAGATTTGTGATAACAACCAAATCAATGTTTCACAACCGTCAATAGCATCATTAAAACAAATTCATTAGAACAAATTCCCATTGAAACCACTAACTTAGTACTCAAGGACAATAGTGCAAATTAATAGGATGTGTACTCAAACCACATATCTCAAAGCAGTTTCTTACAAAAAGGGTGAAGCTGGTGATGCAAATACTCTTGTGACATTTGAATAGGACAATCAGATGCCAAACTGATGCTTAGGGGATGTTCAAAAAGTGGGCACATCATGGATATCTACACAGAGGGCCTGCCTATTTGCCAAGATAATGTACATCAAATGCCCATGCTGGAAATAATGCCCCTGTGGATGTGAATTCTCTGCAATCTGGCTTAAAATATCATGTCCTCTTTGCAGCCACACCTCGTGATTTGGTCTCCCACACTTTAAGAAACAATTGAGTATTAAAACACTTGCTAACCCTTTGTCAACACCAGAGATATGCTAGACCAAGGATCAGTTAACATTACGAGAATCCAAATAGCAATAAGATTACACCAACACACAACCCTGCATTGGACAAAGTTGGGCTTCACATTGGATCAATACACTGTCTGACTACCTTTACAAGGGATGCTTAAAAATGAACACTATGACATTCTGCTATTTTTTCTGAATATACTGGTTAATTTGGGAAGGAGTTCCAAACACTTGACCATTCAAATATACACAGAATGTTACTTCAACCCTCTTTTAAGGGCTAGCTAGGGCAAATATTAATGTGATCTAGCTATTAGGCCTGATAAGTGGATGGTGTCCATTGATTTCTAACATTTCTTGTATTATTATAGAAATGCTGAGAATTCCAGATGCAAGAATGGGCAGCAGGTACTGTAAAACATCAGCAGGACTCATAAGTCAGCTTACCCACAAAGGGTTTATTACAATTTCATCTTCTTCTGAGATGGCCTCTATAGAAATGTGAAGGCAGTGAGACAAACTGAATGGTACCCATGGCCAATGATCAATGGACAATTTGCATATCATTGATCACACGGCCCATTTTTAGTCAATGGTGCTAGTTTCGGTCATTATGCAAAGGTACTGTTTATAAGGTTGGAGAAAGTTGCAGTCAACTGAGACTGAGGAAGTCACTTGGATGAATGATGTAATGTATCTCTCTGGAAAAGAACTATGTCCAGATGAACTGAATCAACTTTGTAGAATAAGCATACAGTTATTCAACTTAAAATCTTTTATCAAGTACATCCAACTTCTTCTTCTTCTATCTTGTTGAAAATTGTCCAAAATGTTTTCAGGGTAAGATTCAACCTGTGAACATTGCAATCCAGCTCTACCCTCACTGGGTCACATGTTCTGGGTGTGCCCCAAATTAACAACATTCTTGACAAAAATCTTTAAATGTCAGTCAGACAGTATTGGTGTCACAATCTCTACTAACCCATTAATAGCTATGTTTGCTGTACTTCCAGATGGGATTAAAGTGGAGAAGTACAAGCAAACTGCAGTTGCCTTTACGACACTATTGGCACATAGACTTATCCTGCTCAATTGGAAGAATCCTAACCCACCTCTTTTAAGTCACTGGGTAATATTTGAAATTGGAAAAAAGCAAATTATTATTTACAGGATCTGTTGAAAACTTTTTTTTTTTTTTTAAACCTGACAGGATCTAATCAATAACATTTTTGAATAAGCATTTATATTGCGGAAAAGGATTCTCTTCCCTCTTTTCTACTCTTAAAGTTTTACTCTGGCTGTAGGCCTCCTCTCGGGTGGGTTGAACTGAATTTAGTTTTGTTAAGTTTGACTTTATTGTATGGAATGTTTTAATAAAATGCTTTTAATAAAATCAATAAAAAAAGAAACAGTGACATTACTTATGCTGATACTCAATCAATAGATCAATATAAAAATACATTATAAAAATTTTTCCTTTTGAAAATGCCACTCATCAATCAGTTTCAGTGAACTCGGCCTATCATGCAGCAGTGACTACAAGAAAAAAACTAATCCAGATGAGGGCTCACTTTATCTGACTGGGCCGATTGCAAATCATCAATATGACTAATTTTAATGTTTTTTGCTATGGGGAGAAAACTGGAGTACGCAAACAAAAATCAAAGTAACCACTGAAAGAATGTGCTCACAGCACAAAGACAGTCACAAGGCTCATACCCAGTCTACTGGAGCTATAAAACAGCACTGCTTCGCTCTACTGCCCTTCGTAATCAAAATATACTACAAGTGAAAAAAAGATAATTTATCTCTATTAGCTGGTAAAATATTAGTTTTCACTGTAAACAGTCCTGGCAAATTGTATAATATCAGCACTGGTAATGCCAGGAGATGCTAAGGATCATTCACTAAGACAGCAGTGGTACATAGACTCGCACCTTATTATCTTTGGCCCATTTTTTAATGAGATGATCGTATTTGTCAATTGTGAACAAGACATTCAGGTTTCAGTGGGTCGGAGAACATTTCATTTCATAGAATTTAAGTAATACATGTCCATAACAGTCACAGATAAACGATCAGTGCTGTTTCACTGTGGTTTCATACACAGTAAAGTTGCACCATCTAGTGTTGAAATTACAGAGGTGAAAAAAGATCTCTCTTCACAGTAGTAACTACGTAAAAGGTGTCATTTTGCTTGGCTTTTCTCTACACAGTATTAAGGATTCCACCTTACTAAATACTATTGGTTAGAATCCTTGCAAGTTCTTTAGCTTTTAAAACAGGATATACCACTACTTGAGTTATAAGGTGCAACTTAGCCTTTAGTTAATCAAACAAACTAGATCAAATGGCTGGCAAAATAGATTAGTGTGTGATATGTATTTTTCCCTAAAATTTATTCAGGGCTGTCTTAATGTATGGGAACAATGGGCACTGGCAGGGGGCCCACGATGTTTCTGATGCCTATGTATATTTCTGTTTTGCTATCATAACAGGGGCCCCAGCACAATACCTTGCCCGACGGCCTATGATGCTGGTAAGATTAAATAAATACTGTAAATCAGTCAGTGAGTCAGGGATCCACAACTTTTCACTGAATTAAACTAAACCAAATGAGTCCATTCACATTGGGGAATGTGAAAAGATCAGTACCAGGTGGCCACATTTTCAGGTAGTGTACACAAAATGAGTAGATAAACACATGCAGTCAAAAGCCCAAGCAGTTAAATGGGTAAAATGATATCTTTTTGGCCAGTATACACTCCAAATGAATGCAGGACTAACTTTGTGCTCTGCTTTGGACTGGTAGAGGTGTGTAGGCAGTGCAATGACTATGTAAGATAATACTTACATATACACAAAGTGCTCATATACTAGCTTGGTGTCACTCTGTATGAAGGTTGCATGTGAATGTCATGCTTACATACTGTAAATTTGCATTGTTGAGTGACTATAGTTATAGGTTTGTGCAGAGGCGTTTCTGCCTTCTCTTTGCTCCTCCCTGTTCTCAGGAATTTGATGAATAGATGAGGACATCTATCCCCTTTCTAATTTATGTTGATTATTCAGTGATGAAATTGGAATCATTTTAAGGCACTGAACCTGTCCTGTTGTACTTGCACACAATGTACAAAGAATGTTGAATTTCTTTTTTAGCTACAATGGCAGCAATGGGGCAAGAACCTTGTTTCCAGTGTGATGACTTTTTTTCTCCAAAGCACAAGCATGGCTTTGGCTTGCAAACTGGATCGAAATAACTAATGGAGAAGTGAAGCCTGGGATAGGACACTACAAATCTGAGTCACATTCTTCCCCTATTTGGGGAAGCACAACAGTAATGGATAAGGATAAATCAATAATAAACCCACACTAGTGAAATTTTAATATTGTTATTCCCACTAGTCATTACATTTTATTTTTCACAGCCTCCTGGTCATCAGGTCTTTGTTTGGACTGGCTATTCCAATTAAGACATCTGGACCTATAAGAGAGCAGCTCTAACCGCTGTACTCTTACAGCTCTCTTATTCAATTATATTGGGAAGAACTAAATAACCAATTAACTGTAGTGCGATTAATTGCTTTGTAAAATGCTATAAATAGTACTGCAGTGGACACCAGCAGCATTATTGTAATGTAAAGGTTTGTGAGATAGTGCACCTTATAAAATACAACACTGAAGTTAATCATTCACTGGAAGTCTGAGTAACAGATTAAAACAAGTTAAACCAATGTAACGACCATTGCTGACTGCTAATATTGAACTTGTCACCAGACCATGTCAATTTGCATGACTAAAAATTGCTGGGCATCTGAAATTTACCAACTGACTGCTGAAGATCCTGCACAGTCATCCTTAGGCCTTTTTGTGACAGCCAGTAACATGTGGCCTGATGGAGCTAGCACTGTACAAAGGTTTAACAGGTACACCAAGTTCAGCCAGAGTATAGACCCTTTTTATCTTTTTCTATTCTGTCATGGTACACAAAAAACATGAGGCATCAAACAGACAAGCTTTTCTTCTTGTCTTGTTTATGAGATCCAAAACACCAGCATTCCTTATTCCTCATCACTGCATTATATGCATTGTAATTCCAGATGAGCACTCATTCATTGCCAGCTCTCGTACACGAAGAGTCCCTACAACTAAACACAAGATCAAACCAGTTTGATTTTATTGTAGCGCATTGCTGGGCATGTCACATTATGCAACCGGCTTCACAGGAGTACACCTGCCAAATGCTACTACAACTAAAACTTGCTTGAACAGTTGCGTAATGTGTTTTATATTATTTGAAATTGTAAAAAATCTAATTCTCACTGTGCAGAACTTTTTCAAAACCTGGCAGGATCTAATCAATAATTTTTTAGAATAAGCTCTTAAATCACTGAGGAAGCAGATTCTCTTCCCATTTCTTTTTCTTCTCCATTTATCTTTATCCACCTATTAAACTTATCAATTTATTTATTTTTACTAGCCTTAAGTTTTACTCCGTTGGCCATTCTCTTTCTCAGGGGTGGGGGTTAATTTGTTTTCAATCATATTTTTTGTAAAAATTGATCTATTTGTATGGAATGATTAAAATAAGGGCGGCACGGTGGCGCAGTGGGTAGCGCTGCTGCCTCGCAGTTGGGAGATCTGGGGACCTGGGTTCGCATCCCGGGTCCTCCCTGCGTGGAGTTTGCATGTTCTCCCCGTGTCTGTGTGGGTTTCCTCCGGGCGCTCCGGTTTCCTCCCACATTCCAAAGACATGCAGGTTAGGTGGATTGGCGATTCTAACTTGGCCCTAGTGTGTGCTTGGTGTGTGGGTGTGTTTGTGTGTGTCTTGCGGTGGGTTGGCACCCTGCCCAGGATTGGTTCCCTGCCTTGTGCCCTGTGTTGGCTGGGATTGGCTCCAGCAGACCCCCGTGACCCTGTGTTCGGATTCAGCGGGTTGGAAAATGGATGGATGGATGGATGATTAAAATAAAATCAATAAAACTTAAAAAGAAAAAAAAAAAAGAAAAACTGCGTAATATGACATAGCCTGTAGACAGTGTGCTCATTACACACTGATAGAACATATGAGTCTATTGAATTGGGAATTTAGTTAAGTGCTTTTGATTTGATTTGATCTTTATTAATCCTTGAGAACTTTGGAGTTCAGAACGTAGGGTTTTATTGAAAAAATTTCATTTTTGTTTTATTTTTTATCATTATCAAATATATTTTTGTAACAGCTATATTAAAGAATAACTGTGATTACAGGTTGGAATTACATTTATTTGATGAGTATACACAATCCATGTTTGGGTAATAACAATTTAAACTACCGTTTTGTTAAAAATGCAGCACAAATGTTTGTGGTGGCTGAAATAACTTTCAGAGACTCCAGATTCCAACTCAAGTTTTTTGTACTAATTAGTTGCTGGATGTGGAAGGACTATGGCTAAGCCAGTATTCCTGAACATAAGATATTGGAAAGAACAAATCTATAAAGACTTAAAATCTACGTGGAAGTCCACCTATGCACAAACAGCACCTGACATGATAACATTTGAATAACTTATGGTGGGATTTGTTTTGCTGTCAGAAGCTGCTTTCAGACATGTAAAAAATTGAGGTCGAACTCAATTCAGATTTAATGTTTTAAGAAAGACTAGCCAACCCCATAATTATTTATTGATGTGTGAACACTTCTTAAAAGTGCGTATCCCATGACGCAGCAGGAGGGTTAGAGTTGGCGGGCGGGGCTCTGTCTTGCATGCATGCGTATCCCATAGTCGGGCGACTTGGTGGATTATATATAGAAAAGCAGACAGAACCAAAAATAACAATGACAAGTCAACGTGGCTCAGAGGTGCATGTGGACTGTAGCAGAGATGAAAGACTGAGGCGGTGTTTGGTGAGGTCTTGCGTGCTGGCACATTAGCAGGCAGTGTGCATGCCTCGAGAGCAAGGGTGGACGTGGAAGGAAGGTTAGAGTTGGCGGGCGGGGCTCTGTCGTGCGTATCCCATGACGCAAGAGGAGGGTTACAGTTGGTGGGCGTGGCTCTGTCTTGCGTTTTGCCTGCCATGGTCGGCTGCCTTAGTGAATTATGGGCGTGGCTCTGTCTTGCATCTTGCCTGCCATGGTCGGCTGCCTTAGTGAATTATATATATAATATATATATATATATATATATAAAATCCCTATGTGAGTCCAGGTGTCCGTGTGTGGGTGTCTTCTGGTGAAGTGCACATGCGCGTGGCACGGTGCTATGCGCAATATCACTGTCAGAGAAAGTTAGAGGCGTTTTACGGAAATACAAACCAGTATTACTGTGAGAGGAAATTAAAGGTACACAATACAGTGACGCATATTACAGCCACATACAAGCCAGTATTACTGTCAGAGGAGATTAAAGGCATATTACCGACGCGCACGCCTGTATTACCGGCAGAGAAAATTAAAGGTATATTACGGACGTACGGACGTATATTACGGACATACAAGCCAACGGACGTACAAGACGGTATCCTTCAATAAGGGCGCACACAAAAAGGCGAGCCTCAAAAGGACGACCTCAATTGGGCGCAGCGAATAAAGGCGCGCGTAAATAAAGATCTGCACCTGTTGCTCTTCACATATTCCAGAGCCATTTGAACTAAATTATCTACGCGCCCTTATTGAATAGAGCCGTACAAGACAGTATTACTGTCACAGAAAATTAAAGACACACAATACACGGCGGCAGTCCACGAAGAACGGTCAGCTCAGCAAGTAAACATCAACAAAAGAAAGGCTGAAAGAAAGAAAAATACGACCAACAAAAACAATGAGGTCAAAGTCCCTTGCCATTTAATATAGACTGTTCCTACTAATGTTTATGCACTACTGTTCTAGCGCCCGTTATTGTAACGGGCTAAATGACTAGTATATATATATATACTAGCAAAATACCCGCGCTTCGCAGCGGAGAAGTAGTGTGTTAAAGAGGTTATGAAAAAGAAAAGGAAACATTTTAAAAATAACGTAACATGATTGTCAATGTAATTGTGTTGTCATTGTTATGAGTGTTGCTGTCTTTTATATATATAATATACACACACACACACACACACACACATAAACATATATATACATATACATATATACATATATATACATATCTACATATACACATATCTACATATATATATACATATACACATCCACATATATATACATATATATATACACATATCAACATATATACACACATACATAAACACACACATATACATATACACATACATACATACACACATACATACATACATACATACACACACACACACACACATACATACATACACACACACACACACATATATATATATATACATATATATATATATATATATACACAGACACATATATATATATATACATAAATATTTACATATCTACATATATACACATCTACATATATATACACATATATATACATATCTACATCTATATATATATCTAGACATACATACATAGATAGATTGACACACATATATATACATATCTACATATATATATATGTAATTGTGTTGTCATTGTTATGAGTGTTGCTGTCATATATATATATATAGCAAAATACCCGCGCTTCGCAGTGGAGAAGTAGTGTGTTAAAGAGGTTATGTAAACATATATATATACATATACATATATACATATATATAAATATCTACATATACAGATATCTACATATAGCAAAATACCCGTGCTTCGCAGCGGAGAAGTAGTGTGTTAAAGAGGTTATGTAACCATATATATACATAAACATATATACTGTATATATACATATCTACTTATTGGCTCCTGTATTTAGGATATAGCGGGTTGGATAATGGATGGATGGACATCTGTATGCATAGCCCTATTTGCCCGTTTTCGTTTTTTTTTCTTTCTTCAGTAATATTTCAGTAAACCCGGAGCTTGTCAGTTCAAATCCTGGTACTGACACCACTGTGTGACCCTGAGGAAGTCACTTCACCTGCCTGTGCTGCAAAAAACAAAAGTAATGTAAGAAATTGTACCTCAGATGTTGCAAGTTGCTGGAAAAAAGGCATAAGTAAAACAGATAAATATGTATTATACACATAGGAACTATTCATTTATTTTCAGTTAAGTCATCTGCAGCAAAATTTTATAAATGAGGGTTTCTCATTTTTAGATAGTGCAAACTGTTTCTTCTTCATTGACGTTTTCTCTTGGAGAGGTTTTTTCATTTCATTGAAAATTAAAGCAGCAGCTGCCAAAATATGTAGCTTTCTTATTAATTTTTCAACATTGTGTAAAATAAATTTATAAAGTAACATAAAAGGTTTAAATACTGGTTATCCTTTTACACTAAAATATTACTAAAGAGATACAAAAAAAGTAAAATGGATATGTTCTTTTTCTTTAAGGAGATTAAATATTACTGAAGAAAGAAAAAAAAAATAAAACAGCCAAATGGGGCTATGCATACGAACTTAAAAGGTTTAAATAAAACAGAAATATATATTTTATTTTTACTTGCTTAACTTGTGGAGGGTGTATCCTGTAGCAAAGCCCTAACTTTTTTCGTGAAAGCCCGTTTCAGTCAATAAGTCTTAAAAAAAGTGTAAAGATATTGACAATAAGCTACGCAAACCCAGGAAGACATGGAATCGTTTAAATCAAGTATCATTACATCTTCCTTTCTTAAAGAGAAGTAAGGCAGTACTTATAAGCTTACATATTTATATATAGACATACATACATATATATATATATATATATATCTATATCCGAAGCCGTGCAAGCACACTCTTGAGAATGCAACGTATAGTTGTACAGAAGAAAAGCAATCTTGCCTCAAATGAATGGCAACCTTTTGTAGGTCTATGAACTTAATTTAAACTTTAGGTTTACACGGTGCTTTCTTTCCGAAGTACCTGCACTCATGAATATGTCTGTATGTGTCAGTCGGTCAAATCCACGTGCTTCGCACCGGCGAAGTACCGCTTTTAAATTTTTATTAAGAAGAAAAGAAAACCTTTTTAAATTGAGGGAAAATATACTAATAACAGTTTGTTAAGGATCTGTTTTTTTGTGAAGCTGCCTTCACTCGAGTGATCACTTCGAGCTGACTTGCTGGCCAACTATAAGCGTTACCTGGTAGGTAACCACCCATACAATCAGATTGTGAATCAGACTACGAATGCCGTGAATGTAATTACCCCGATCTACATGTTGTCAAATAAACGAACCACACGCCGTGGCGCAATTTTAGGGGCTTCGCCTGTAGCGCTGATGTCCGAGGTTCAATTCCCGTAAGGGAGTGAAGTGAGTGGCTGGTTACCTACCAGGTAACGCTTATGGTTGGCCAGCAAGTGAGGTAACATCAGCCACGGTGCCTTCAGTTGTGAGAAGCAGATCATAGAATGGTTGAAAATAGTTTACTGTCAAATAATGCAAAGAGTACGCGACACGTCTTTCCCCCTTATTCTTGGCTCATCAGGCGTACACACTCACTGCACTCGCTTACGGTAATCGAACCTCGGACGTCAGCGCTAGAGGGGCTTCGCAGCGGTGAAGTATTGCTTTTAAATTTTAATTAAGAAGAAAAGAAAACCTCCGAGGTTCGATTCCCGTAAGGGAGTGAAGTGAGTGGCTGGTTACCTACCAGGTAACGCTTATGGTTGGCCAGCAAGTGAGGTAACATCAGCCACGGTGCCTTCAGTTGTGAGAAGCAGATCATAGAATGGTTGAAAATAGTTTACTGTCAAATAATGCAAAGAGTACGCGACACGTCTTTCCCCCTTATTCTTGGCTCATCAGGCTTACACACTCACTGCACTCGCTTACGGTAATTGAACCTCGGACGTCAGCGCTAGAGGGGCTTCACAGCGGTGAAGTATTGCTTTTAAATTTTAATTAAGAAGAAAAGAAAACCTTTTTAAATTAAGTCTTAAAAAGAGGTGTAAAGATATTGACAATAAGCTACACAAACCCACCAAGAAATGCAATCGTTTAAATCAAGGCGCGAGTCGAAAAACACCATCCCATAATATTAGTTAACGATTAACACATTTCTATATGTATTGTAAGCATACAATACAACTGATAATATGTTGCGCTTATTTATCTGGTGTACCGACATTTTTGCGCGTTTAACGTCTGAAATCTAACGTGGTTTGTGCCCTTCAGAATGAAAACAGTTTGCATTTACCTTTTTAATAAAAGGCAAGCTTTTAAATGCACACGTTTAATTGCACATGTGTTAATATGTATGCTTACACAGTATTAAAAGACACTGAACAACGCCATTTACCTTTGTTCCCGCGTTTGATAAAAGGCGAGCTTTTAAGCCTGAGAAATCACCCCGTAAATGCACACGTTTAATTGCACATGTGTTAATATGTATGCTTACACAGTATTAAAAGACACTCAAAAATTAACGTCATTTACCTTCGTTCCCGCGTTTGACTCGTGCTGTAAATCTCTTCCTTGTTTTTAGTTCACGTGATTACGTAGGAGGCGTGATGACGCGATACGTGACTCCGCCTCCTCCATTAGAGTATATGGACAAAAAACAGGTTCCAGTTATGACCATTACGCGTAGAATTTCGAAATGAAACCTGCCTAACTTTTGTAAGTAAGCTGTAAGGAATGAGCCTGCCAAATTTCAGCCTTCCACCTACACGGGAAGTTCGAGAATTAGTGATGAGTGAGTCAGTCAGTCAGTCAGTCAGTCAGTCAGTGAGTCAGTGAGGGCTTTGCCTTTTATTAATATGTATAGATCAACTCCTATCTGCGCACTGTGGGTGGATGCGTATGGTGTATTCACTCCATGTTATCGTGCATTGCGCTGTCACTGGTATTTTGATAAAAGAATATGAACAACATATAAGAAGCGTATAAATTATTAAACAGTAAAACATTAACATTTAAGAAGTAAAGTTACATTGAGTACTACTGCAGTGCCTTCGGGTATACCTCATTTTTTGTTTGCCCATTACATGCTTAAATGTATACATTTTTGGTGTACCTACCCGAGAACACGCGACATATAACCGATCGTGGGAGTAGCATGGATTTTAAACACGCGTTGAGTTCATCTGCTGGTCTCCCTCGTGGAATAACTGGTAATGTTTGACTAAAATGTACAGCGAGTAAAACGACATTACCTCCTATTTTTTTTTTTACGATCTCTGAGATCTTGCTTTTTTCGGTTCAAGGCTTCATAAGCTCTTTTATGTTCCATGGTGTACTTATCCCAAACCATCATCTTTGAATGTTGCAAGACTTTCACCTTGTATGTAGATCGGGGTAATTACATTCATTGCATTCCTAGTCTGAATCACAATCTGATTGTATTGGTGGTTACCTGGCAGGTAACGCTTATGCTTGGTCATCAAGTCGTCTAACATCCGCCACGTGCCCTCTTTTAATTGCGAGAAGCAGATATATATAGACAAATTCTCGCGCTTCGTTGCGGCGAAGTACTGCTTTTAATTTTTTATTAAGAAGAAAAGAAAACCTTTTTAAACGGATCGAAAATATACCAGTAACAATTTGTTAAGGATCTGTTTTTTTGTGAACCTCCCTTTTCACAGCTGTCGCACTACGGCGTGTGTTTCGTTTATTTGACAGTATGTAGATCATGGTAATTACATTCATGGCATTCGTTTTCTGAACCACAATCTGATTGTATGGGTGGTTACCTGCCCAGTTACGCTTGTGGTTGGTCAGCAAGTCGCCTTACGTCTGCCACGTGCCCTCTTTCTGTTCCCAGAAGCAGATCATAGAATGGTTTTAATAGTTTACTTTCAAATAATGCAAAGAGTATGTGACACGCGTTTCTCCCTAATTCTGGGCTCATCAGGCATACACACTCACTGCATCCTCTCTCAGGAATCGAATCTCTATCGTCAGCGCCAGAGTTGAAGCCCCTAACGTTGAGGTCAGCAAGTCGGCTAACATCCACCATGTGCCGTCTTTCAGTTGCCAGAAGCTGATCATAGAATGGTTGAAATTGTTTACTTTCAAATTATGCAAAGAGTACGCGACACGTGTTTCGCCCTAATTCTATGCTCTTCATGCGTACACACTCATTGCATCCCCTCTCAGGAATCGAATCTCGAACGTCAGCACCAGAGGTGAAGCCCCTAATGTTGCGCTATGGCGTGTGGTTCGTTTATACCTCGTGTCTTCTCATTAAACTTTTATCTCGCGAATATGTTATTGCAATCCGCAGCGGGAGCGTTTCTATAAACTTAATTTAAACTTACGTTTTACACTGTGCTTTGTTTCCCTTATGAAGATGCTTGTATGCTTCACTCGCTCGCTTATTGTTTCGCTCCCTTCTCAATTGTTTAATGAATTTTTTGTTCTTCGCTGTTTGAGGCTCTTCCTTCATTTCTCCCTACTGAGTTCACAGTCTTTTCACGTGATTACGTGGGAGGCGTGATGACGTGACACTCAACTCCGCCTCCCACGGCCATCGAGCTGCCGTCCATTACAGTATATTGTGAAAAAAGAGGTTCCAGTTATGACCATTACCCGTTGAATTTCGAAATGAAACCTGCCTAACTTTTGTAAGTAAGCTGTAAGGAATCAGCCTGCCAAATTTCAGCCTTCCACCTACACAGGAAGTTGGAGAATTAGTGATGAGTGAATCAGTCAGTCAGTCAGTCAGTCAGTGAGGGCTTTGCCTTTTATTAATTAGTATAGATAAGGAGCAATTAAAAACCAAGAATGCAACTGTTTAAGACTTAAATAAGCAATAAGGGTTCATAATCTTAACGAGGGAGATAACTAAAATGAAGCAGAAGTGTTTCTAGAGCAATAAGTGCTTCTTATTAAGCAATTGGGTTGGAACAAAAACCTGCAGCCACTGCGGCCCTCCAGGAATGAATTTGCCCACCCCTGCACTAAGATTTCAAAGAAATCGGTCCACTGGGAGTCGGGAGTTCTTTCATGCAGTTAGATAGCAAAACAAACTGACAGATGTGACAACAACAATAAGTACTTTTGCATTTTTAGGTAAACACGCTTAAAAAACACAAGTAATTTGTAATGGAAAATGTTCATTTAAAGATCATTAAACATAATTTACTTCCTGTGAACCGTTTTTTTTGTCGAACTAAAACTCAACAATTATATTCGATTATGACACATAAATTGACATGTTTACGTCTCTTAATAATATAAACCTTCATAGACTTCTGGAGAGCATCAAGCTGCTCTAATATATTCCTAATGATGATAAGAAAAATTAAACTGACATAATGTGGTTAAAATAGGTATGTTTTAAAAAGTTCCTGTTTCTATGCATTTCTGTTTATATAATGAAACTTTTCATAGACTGTACATGGGGTCAGATGCTTATTGATTTGAAATAAGTAACAGCCTCAAGGTGAGCTATCCTCTTGAAACCTATACAAAAAGGAAGAAAAACTTTATATATATTTTTTTTTTTTAACACACATATACATATATGTATACATAATTGTACATATTGTGAGATATACCTGAACACCACCAGACTGAGACCACATCTTTATAAAAAAGCACACCTTTATTAATGTTCAAACACAGTCCCGCACAGCACACTGTGCCCCCAGCACCAATCACCCCTTCTCCGGGCTTCTCTCTCACTGTCCGTGGGCTGCCTTTCCTCTCTCCACAGGAGCCTCGTCCTGCTCCCACTCCCAACTCTAGCTCCCTGATTGTAGGGAGGCGGCCCCTTTTATAGTGACCCAGATGGGCTCCAGGTGCTCCGTCTGACGACACTTCCTGGTGTGGCAGAAGTGTCAGGAGAGTAACCGGAAGCACTCCGAGTGTCCCGAAAGGATCTTCCTCCATTGTCCCGGGTGTGGCGGAAGCAAATGTTTCCTGGGCACTCTGAGACTCGGGGTGCCCTCAGGAGGTGGCCACAGGCCCCAATGGGCTTGAGGCTCCTTGTTCCTCTCCCGTGGTCCTCTCCAGATCCAGGGCGGTTGCCCCCTCGTGGCCCGGAGGACGAATACGCCACCTCCCGGTCCTTCCAGGCGTCCCTGCTGGGTCTGTCCCCCAGCCACTTGTGACTATATATATATATATATATATATATATATATATATATATATATATATATATATATATATAATAGATAGATATAGATACATATATTATATATATATATATATACTAGTCATTTAGCCCGTTACAATAACGGGCGCTAGAACAGTAGTTCATAAACATTAGTAGGAACAGTCTATATTAAATGGCAAGGGACTTTGACCTCATTCTTTTTGTTGGTCGTATTTTTCTTTCTTTCAGCCTTTCTTTTGTTGATGTTTACTTGCTGAGCTGACCGTTCTTCGTGGGCTGCCGCCGTGTATTGTGTGTCTTTAATTTTCTGTGACAGTAATACTGTCTTGTATGGCTCTGTTCAATAAGGGCGCGCACAAAAAGGCGAGCTTCAAAAGGGCGACCTCAATTGAGCTTGGCGCGCCCTTATTCAAGGATGCCTGTGCACGCCCTTATTGAAGGATACCATCTTGTACGTCCGCTGGCTTGTACGTCCGTAATATACCTTTAATTTTCTCTGGTGGTAATACAGGCGTGTGCGTCGGTAATATGCCTTTAATCTCCTCTGACAGTAATACTGGCTTGTATGTGGCTGTAATATGCGTCACTGTATTATGTACCTTTAATTTCCTCTCGCAGTAATACTGGTTTGTATTTCCGTAAAATGCCTCTAATTTTCTCTGACAGTAATATCGCGCACTCACCGTGCCCCGAGCATGCGCAATTCATCAGAAGACACCCACACACGGACACCTGGACGCACATAGGGATTTTATATATATATAGATATATATATATAAATGACACACTGAAAAATTGATGTGAGCAGCATGGTGTTCTGCCTCACAGCTTTATAGACTTGGTGTCTCATTTAAAATTCTTTGCATGGATCAAGTATGAAAAAAAAGAATTATAAAACCTGGCATTTCTACACAAGTTACCACCATAAATCACAATCATCTTGAAAATGTGCATACGTGAATGTGCCTCGATTGCTGTTAAGGTTGCCATCCTGGAACAACCATACATGAACTATGCTAAAGAATCACATACATATGCAATCCTGGTGCTGTAGAACGTTACTGGCTGGCAGAGCAGCCTCCCATCTGACACATCCAGGCACTGCCCATCTGTGTTTAAGGAAGCCCTATAGTTTGTGTGGCATTGAAACACATCTTCTCTGTACTCCAATGGTCTGGGAAAGGTTGCAGCATCACCTGGCACATTTAATTACATGATTTCTGTTACAATGAATGGTACAGGCATTATAATAAACTGTGAGTTCAGCCCCGTTATCTTATCAGCAAACCAGCCATCACATACAGTACTTTCAGCAAGTTGTCTGATTAACGCTACTTCACCTCAATATAAGTAAATCATGGGTTGACCCAGTCAAGCAAGTCTTATCTTGGCATCACAGATGACTTGTGTGTTTATGGAATGTACTGTAATTGCTTATGGTTAACAAAAGCAGTATCCATCTCGTTAGATGTCATTATTAGAATAAGAGTGCTGTTATTTGTAATGGTTATGTTACAAAAACCCGGACACTGCTGCAGATTTCCTTGTCATGTTGGCATGTACACCCACACAATATGGAAACTGAATGTAGTGCCTCTTCAATTGGTTTATGACTTCAAGGACAGCAGGCACAATGGAGCTAAAGCTGGACTGAGATATTTCTGACATGTCTGTCAGTTCCCTCTGGTAGGTGTCTGTTGCTAGAAAGCCAATAACTCTTAAAACCTGCATATGAACAGGTGTAGCCAAATTTTGGGCTGTCTGTCTTTGTAATACTGGGACAACTCAGCACACACTGTAGTTCCAAGAAAATGGTTCTTGAAAGACTAAATCAGCTTATACGCCAGCCATCATCACGGGCAAAAAAAGGCATGAAGATCTCTAAAAGCTTGTTTCCTTCGTGCATGACTATTTGCATTGTCCTCAAGCAGTGCCAAACAAGCCATGCTGTGTCAAACCATTAAGCGATAAAAAGGTTATAGGGCATGAAACTTAGAGCTTTCTGCACACAGAAAGTGAATCATGTTTGTATTTTTATTGTGTTTTGGTTTCTAACCCTTAGAAGTGACCACAGGTAGCTGATATAAATATAAACTGATAAAAAAAAAAAAAAAAAGTTCTTCAATGCAAATAGGCAGCATTTAACATTTAAAAGGATGCTAAAATAGTCCGTAAATCATATTCATAACTTTTGAGATTTAATATGTTTGTCACATCAATGCATATTAAAATAATGGCTTGGTGATATGAATTATTTTTATATGTGTGTCATTTAGCTTGTTTGACTTCATGTCCCTACTTGATTGTGGGTGTCATCATTTCCCACTTTCTCCAAAATGTTGTATATTAAGGAGTCAGAGTTGCCACAAATATATGTATGTTCTCCTGTCAAGTTTTATTTTATTACTATTACACAATTTTATTCAACTTGTTATCTCTGTCTGTTTGAATGGGTCAAATTTTGCAATCAATTTTCCTCCCACTTCCACCAAACCAATTTTGTTCAAATTTTCCATACATGCTTATCTTTGATGACAAAACAATAATTAATCAATTCTGACATACAACAACAAAGCCAACACTGCTATTTTGTTCTCACTGTACACACACACACACGTCATCAACAATAAGACAAATGGACCATCCAAAGCTTACTGGAATAATTTGTAATCTGGTGCTATGCCTGAAGTGATTTGAATCTTGTCTCAATCAGAACAGCGCCTATTATCAAGACTGATTCCATTTGTGAAGATCATAAAATATAGTGGATACTTTGGACAATATGGTTTTAGTGGACAAGCAGAGCTCTTTGCTAAAGACATCTTTGAAGTAAATGAGAGACTTCTGACTATGCTGCCAAGATCACCAGACAATGCAGGAATCTTGGTAGTAACAGAACACCGTGAGAATCTCAATGTTACACATGAGTTCTCTATATCGTCTACACGAGTGTTTGATGCAGTGAGGTGGCTAATCGTGAACAATCCACTTTACAGAATGTCACCATTGACCAGGATGCTCAAATTCATGAGCAAAAGTGATGTTACATCCAATATTAATGTTACCAAAGGACTTGTGAATGATGCAATTGGATCCATCACTGAAATCATTTGGTCACACTTCCGTCATACACAAATACATATACAATCAGTATGCATTGACTACAGAAGAGATGATATACATGTGATTCAACCAAAAAGCAATGCAATTCCTTGCCAGGCTTAGCTACAGAACAACAGAAAGAAGAATACTTCCACTGATCATATCATGGACATCAACAGTATGCAAGATGCAGGGATGTACAGTGGACAAAGCTGTTGTGTACTTACGATCAAAGCTCTTTGAAATAGGACGAGCATATGTGGCATTAAGTCATGTATGATCCCACACACGATCGTGTACGACTGGATTGCTCTAAACCTACTGAAAAGAAACCTTGCAATAATGAAACATTAGCAGAGATGGTTAGAATGAGAAACTATCTACCAGACTAGAGATTGCAACAATATCATGTCATCTCATCTCAGTTTGCTCCATATGCCTGATCAACATCATATATACACATATATGGTTGGGTACATTGCAAACAACATCTTAGCAATGTTGAGCTTGTCTGAGCTTACTCCATCCTCTCAAATCACACGTTAAAAGGTAAGGTCCAAAAAAGAGTCTAGGTCTATGATTACATGTAGTTATTTTTTTTTTTTTTTTAAATTAAACCATTTACACCCATTGACCTCCAATTGCATGATTAATACAACTAACAAATGTATTTTGTGGTTGGATTCATTGCAAACAACATCTGACCAATGTACAGAGCTCATCATGCTCTTGGATTGCACGTTAAAAGGTATATTGTTGTTATTGTTTACATCCCTCCACACGCGGACATGGAGATAGCGTGTGACGTCATCCACTCCGCTGTTGCTAAACTACAAACACAGCACCCCGAGGCGCTTGTGCTAATCTCTGGAGATTTTAACCATGTGACGCTGAAGAAAACATTACCTGCTTTCTCCCAGTATGTGGATTGTAACACCCGGGGAAATAGGATTATTGACCTACTGTATGCAAACATTAAGGAAGCATACAGCACCACCGTGCTGCCTGCGCTTGGGAAAGCAGATCATAACCTGGGTCTCCTTCAGCCTCACTACAAACCAAGAGTGAGGGAGCTACCTACAACCACACGCTCATTCAGGAAGTGGTCCCCTGAGGCAGAGCAGGCTCAGAGAGACTGCTTTGGAACTACGGACTGGGATATTCTGCAGGAGTCATATATAGTGAGAACATTGAGGAGGTTGTTGACTGTACTACTGACTACATCAACTTCTGTATGGACATTGTAGTTCCAGTAAGAACAGTATGCTGCTATGCTAACAACAAGCCATGGATTACAAGCGATATCAAGAGGCTTTTGAACCAGACGAAAAGGGCTTTTAAAGGTGGTGATCAGCATGAGCTCAAGCACGTGCAGAAGGAACTTTGAGTCCAGCTCAGGGTGGCGAAGGAGCAGTACTTCTACTGACTACATCAACTTCTGTATGGACATTGTAGTTCCAGCAAGGAGCAGTACTCCTACTGACCACATCAACTTCTGTATGGACATTGTAGTTCCAGTAAGAACAGTATGCTGCTATGCTAACAACAAACCATGGATTACAAGCGATATCAAGAGGTTTTTGAACCAGACGAAAAGGGCTTTTAAATGTGGTGATCAGCATGAGCTCAAGCGCGTGCAGAAGGAACTTTGAGTCCAGCTCAGGGTGGCGAAGGAGCAGTACAGGAGAAAGCTAGAGCAAAAGTTGCAAAATAACAGCATGAAGGAAGTGTGGGATGGGATGACAGACGTGGAGAAAGCAAACCTGATGAACAACTATTTTAGCAGGTTTGACCACCCAAACCCACTCTCACTCTCACCTCAGAGTACTGCATCCTCCACCCATCCTTCTGCTGATACCAGCATAGGAGAGAGTTTCCCCCCACCTACAATTACAGCAGCCCAGGTAAGCGGAGAGCTGAGGAGACTTCGTGCCAGCAAAGCGGTGGGTCCAGATGGAGTATCTCCACAACTGTTGAAGGCCTGTGCGTTGGAGCTGGGGAGTCCACTACAGCGCATCTTCAACCTGAGCCTGGAACAGGGGAGAGTCCTGAGACTTTGGAAAACCTCTTGCGTCACCCCAGTCCCAAAGGTGCCACGTCCTGGTGAGCTGAATGACTTCAGGCCTGTCGCCCTGACGTCACATGTGATGAAGACCATGGAGCTGCTGCTGCTTCACCACCTGAGGCCACAGGTCTGCCACACCCTCTGCAGTTTGCATACCAGGAGAAGGTGGGAGCGGAGGATGCCATCATCCGCATGCTACACCGACCCCTCTCCCACTTGGACAGAGGCAGTGGTGCAGTAAGAATTATGTTTCTGGACTTCTCTAGTGCCTTCAACACCATCCAACCTCTGCTCCTTACGGACAAGCTGACAGAGATTGGAGTAAACTCATATCTGGTGGCATGGATCATGGACTATCTTACACACAGACCTCAGTATGTGTGTCTCTGGAACTGCAGGTCTGACATTGTGGTCAGCAGCACAGGAGCACCGCAGGGAACTGTGCTTTCTCCGGTCCTGTTCAGCCTATATACATCGGACTTCCAATACAACTCGGAGTTCTGCCATGTGCAAAAGTACACACTGACAACACTGCTATCGTGCACTGCATCAGGAGTGGATAGGAGGAGGAGTATAGAAACCTAATCAAGGACTTTGTTAAATGGTGCGATTCAAACCACCTACAACTGAACACCAGCAAAACCAAGGAGCTGGTGGTGGATTATAGGAGGCCCTGGCCCCTCACAGACCCTGTGATAAATTGGACTGGACTGCCAATACTGATGCTCTGTGCAAGAGAGGACAGAGCCGACTATACTTCCTTAGAAGGCTGGCGTCCTTCAACATCTGCAATAAGATGCTGCAGATGTTCTATCAGATGGTTGTGGCCAGCACCCTCTTCTATGCAGTGGTGTGCTGGGGAGGCAGCATAAAGAAGAGGGATGCCGCACGCCTGGACAAACTGGTGAGGAAGGCAGGCTCTATTGTAGGCACGGAGCTGGACAGTTTGACATCTGTGGCGGAGCGACGGGCGCTGAGCAGGCTCCTGTCAATCATGGAGAATCCACTGCATCCACTGAACAGTATCATCTCCAGACAGAGGAGCAGCTTCAGTGACAGACTGCTATCACTGTCCTGCTCCACTGACAGACTGAGGAGATCATTCCTCCCCCACACTATGCGACTCTTCGATTGCACCTGGGGGGGGGTAAACGTTAACATTACACAATGTTATTGTCTGTTATACCTGCCTTGCACTCTCCACCTTGCATTTTTAACTTGCACTGCATTTTTATCACTCTTTAATTAATATTGTTTTTATCAGTATGCTGCTCCTGGAGTATGTGAATTTCCCCTTGGGGATTAAGTATCTATCTATCTAAATTCCAAAAGATATAGGCTTGGTCTATTGCAAAAAACATTAAAGATCTCTACATAACTGATATAGAGCTATCGGATGAAAAAATGATTACAAATTTTTTAAAGACTAAAAAGTATAAAATAAAATAAAAAAATTTAATTATCATAATTTTATTCAAAAATTCATTAAAAAGTAAAAACATTTTTTTCTTGTATAACAATGTAATCCATCATATGTGACAAAAAATAAAATCGCGGGGCGCATTAGAATGCATATTAATTAAAATATTACCTTATGTCACATTTACTTTTTAAACATTGACATTTGTATGGGAAATTCTGTATTGCACAGCCTGCCAATGCCACAGGTATTTTCCCTATGCTCTGGGATTCTTCTTTCATCTCAAAGACGTATGTGTCTTGCGTTTGTGTGAGTGTGCTCTGGAGTAGTCATCCCTAAAGTAGAAAAAAAGATTTGACGATGGATGAACAACAGAAATGTATGTATATATGTACGACAAAAATGTGTTGTGTGTAATAATTGGTTTTCCTTTTTTTTTTAGTCCTTTACTGAGAAAGTGAGTCCTGACAATATAGTATGCTGAAACATGAAATGCTAACAGGAGATTGTACAAGTTAAAACATTCAAACGTTGTGGTGTTTCAGAAACATTCAATATGTTTATTTATAGTTTATATTGCAGTTTCACTGGAAATCATGGCACATTAGGGTTGCAAGGTTTTGGGGGTAAAACACCCAAAGTTTCAATTTTAAAACAGTTACTGGATGCACATCTCCAAAATTGGCAATCACATGGGATATACTTCAAGAACAATCAAAGAATTGGTGGGAGAATTAAATCTATACAAGCAAACGCAAATGAACAGACAGCAACAACAAAAAAGAACTCCTTAGAGAAATGCTGTCTCAATAGTAATGTAAAAATAACAAACCACTAGAACTATATATACAAAAATTCCAAAAATAGAATAAATCAAATGCAGGGCAGGACTGCCAAAGTAATAATTTACCACAATAAGACATTGAGTAACTGGCACCTATTCCAACACTGTTGGGCACCAGGCAGGACCCAATTCCAGAATGGGTGCTGGGATGTTGCAGAGTATACTAACTCACACCAGGCCAATTTAGTACCATTAATTTGCCTAACATGTCTTTGGAATTTGTCAGGAAAAACTGAGACAAGCACAGACACAAGGAGAATGAGCAAACCCCACAGACAGTGATATGACCATAATTTAATCCACAAGTAAAGTTGTTACATATATTTCTGTATGTGTGTGCATATGTGTGTGTGTAATAAAGTATAATCTATCTATCCGTGCTGTGCATTTCCTAGTGGTTTAGACATGTTGAAAAAATTTTTTAAAAATTCATATTCTGTCCAGCAGATGGCAGTATCACCCACAGATTTGCAGCACTTCACATTAAGAAAATACATTCTTCACACTTAATAAAACTCAAGGAACAGAGGTAATGAAAAGGCATATTTTCTTCATATGTGCTGGAGTGATGAATAATACAAATAAAACATGTTATTTTCAGTTCCTAAATGTTATCAAAATTAGACAATTAAAATTGTTTAAAATTAAAATCTTGATTCTGATTTCTGGAATAGGTCTTATTGCCCAAAAATGACATTCACTTTGTAAAGTCTTCTCATGATGTAGGTTCTTCCTTTAACATCATCTGTTTTTCATAGCCCATTCAATTTAGACATACATAAAGGTGCATGAACAGCACTTCTTGAAGTTGTTAAAAATTGGCAGAACAAAGGTAATCAGCACTGATCAAAGAGTAAATTCGTACTCACCTTTAGGATGGTCAATTTAGCCCTGTGATGTTACAAAAAGTAGAAATATGCAGAAATATATTTTGAAAATAAACACAAGCAGAGTTGACCAAGGATAGAAAATAGGCAATGTGTTCCTTTAGAGGTACAAGCTAGACACTGTTTTGGAGAAATGAAAATCATGGTCTTGGTCTTTATCAACACAGATTTTACCACATTATGAGTCTTTACTGGAACAAATTGATTTATAGAGTTAACAGAGGAGTGAGCTGTATCTCAGCACAACAGCCATGACATGCCATACTGCATACAAAACAAAACCGACATGTACCTCTGACCATCACATGAATATCACCCCCTTCCTTTAAACTGGATCAGTATGCATAAAAAAGCCAAGGTGTTGGTTCAATTACACAGAGTCAAAAGTAACTCACGAAACTCACCATCTACGCTACTACGTAGATAGTGTACGTGTACTTCCTCCCCCACACTATGCGACTCTTCAGTTCCACCCGGGGGGGGTAAACGTTAACATTATTCAAAGTTATTGTCTGGCTGTATACCTGCATTGTTATCACTCTTTAATTTAATATTTTCTTTATCAGTATGCTGCTGCTGGAGTATGTGAATTTCCCCGGGATAAATAAAGTATCTATCTATCTATCTACTACCAGCCTCCAATAAGAACTGTATGCAGCTCTCTCAATCAGTGCATGAATTTTACCAAATGGTAAAAGATACAGCCCCAACGTGCAGAATGAATTTGCCTATCCACTTTCCACTTTTACACTGAATTTACCCAATTTTAATGTGAACATCACTCCTAGATTTACATTTACAGCTACTTATTTGTGACTCCCAACATTTGAGATGCAACTGGAGCACAGCCCTATGAAGTCATTCGCACACAGTCATACAGTGTCACTAGTGGAATTTGAATCCACAACCTTGGGTTATGAAGTCCAAAGCCTTAACCAGTACTCATTTCAACAAAGTATTGAGGCAGTTGCACAAAGCCTTCACTAGCTACAAAATTAAAGACACACAATTTTGACACATATCTCTTGTTGTTTCTTGTTTAATCCTAGCAAGGATCTCACCTTGCTACTCTCTGGGAAGCATTTAACATACTTACTACATCAAGCTATAGGTACCTGATTTGTGTTAGTTCAAACATTTGTGAGAACTGTGATAGGTAGTTCAGTTTCTATGTGAACTGAAAACCTTTGAACATCTGGTCCTATTGCTTGACTTCCCTTTCCTTTTTATGGTGATACTGTATACTGGCCTTTGCTCATATGTCAGGTCAATTTTTTCAATATGTTTCAGGTATCTGGCATTCAGAGGTGACATAATAAAAATGAAAGCGTTTAATAGTAATTTTCACTATGTAAAAAAGATAGGCCTTTTATAATGTAATGATTTTTGCTCATATTCAAAACAAAAAGACTTTTTAATTACGTTTTACTGAATATTATGGGCCAACTGCCCCATGGTTTCAATTATGGCCACTCCTGCCCACAAGAATGAACAACTCCTGTGACAGCAACTTTTATGTTGTGTCCTGTTGGTTCTGTGGCATCCCAGTCTTTATGTACACCTCTAATTTAGACTAGTTTCCTGTCAACTATCAAATAATCTTCACAATTGTGTGACTGACTCACAAAGCGGTTTGCTCCAGAATACTTATCAAAGTATCTTATGCCTGTCAAGTTTCACAATTTCATGAGATGCTTTTTGTGCTTTTTTATGTGCTTGTAATCATTTATTTTTGTTTTCCAATCCTTTTCTTTTTAATATAAGTTACTCATCCACCTGGATATCAGACTGCTGTGCCTAGACCTCAGCAGTCACCATGTCTGAGCATTGTTACAGGATATAGGGGCACTCATGCTTAACAAGTTTGGGCATTTTTGATCTTTGAAAAGAACTTCAGTAAGACCAGGGAACTGTCAGCTTTTGTGATACTTGTTAGAAAGTCAGATACTATTTTTATGATGTTTTCCAGTCTTCCATTTCATAAAATTTTTCCAGCGTTACTCTGTTTGGTACTTTGTTTTTTTAAACAGACCTCTTTTTGTTTTTGCTTCTATAATCTGCTTGGATGCAACTTTTTTCTTTTAAATCCTGTTTGTTTCTCTTTTCCATGCTCATTAGGAGCTAGCTGGTGGATTTTATGCATATGCCTAAAACTGGTTATCTGTAATGGACTGAGGGAAAGCCTGAACTAGAAAATTATTTTTCAAATAAATAAGATCAAGAAGATGGAAAAAGGCAAGCTTGCAGGTAGAACACTTGAAGAGTTTATATACCAGAGAACTAACAAGACCAGCAAACTAAACCAAAAAGGTTATGAGAGAATTATAACCTGTGAAGCAGAGTAAAGTTCAGCAACCAGACTAATGAAAAAGAGATCCCTCTCCAAAACAAACAGAGCTTATAGAGCTTTTGTTTATATTCAAAAGCTAGGATACTCTTAGATAGTCAAAACATGATGAAATCATGAATTACATGCACGTTTGTCAAGGAGTAACATTCATCATTATGAGGGGTACATAATATGGCTGAGACCATAGTTGTTCACATGAAATGGTGATAAAATTAGAAAAAAAGACCTTCAAATTTGTAGGAAAAAGATACCACCATCAAAATAACAAAAATAATAAGGAAGGAGTTACATCTCATTCTTGAGACTGTCTTTGGCATCTTGCTAAAATTTTTCTCTACGGCAGGAAAACATGCCACCATCTTTCTACTGTTTCTTGATGATCATTGTGAGCAGCTCACTCCCATTCTAACTATAGATCAATACTGTAGGATCAACAAGAGTGGACACAGGACATGCATTTTAATGGTTAGTGTAAATATACTCTGGATAAACTGCATTTGTATACCAAAATACATATGAAATGAATGTTTAAAGGGTCTTTGAGAAAACTAACAGTAATTGCATGCTGTATGTAACATATTATAGCGACTCAGTGCTTAGCTTGAGAAGGAGGCACAGTGGAACAATGTACTGGTTATACAGTGTGTTTGATACATTTAACAATTAAAAGAAAAGAATGTAAGGCAATAATAAAAGGAACTGAACTGGGGACTGTTTACATCTAATTATGAACCCGAGGTCAGCACTAGATTTTCTTCAGGTTGGTGACTTTAGGCGATGAGTAAATACAACACAAAAAAAGTCTACAGTATTTTCAATTTACAGCAGATATGTTGGAGAGTGCATAGACAACAGAGGTGAGAGAAAACAGAACTTCATTCTAAACAATTTAACGTTGCAGGTTTGCTCTGAAGCTTTGATGACTAAATGAGTATAAATCGGTTTTTACAGTTGTGGGTTGCATTCTGATCAGGATGGATGTGTAATGGTTTGGACATATAGGGCACGTCTTTAACACTAGAATTACCAGAGCCTACGAAAAAACGCGTAGATCCGGCCCACCTTAAATCGCTTCTTAAATCCATTCACACCTCTCTGCCAGCATCCTTTGTCCTCTAAATGTGCTGATAAAAGACAAGCTGCCAGCAGCCGGCTATTCCATCTCCCCACCGACTCAGAACGTGCGCGAAGTTTTCCCAGCTCATGCCTTGATTGATTATCTGGGAGTGAAGTGGAGTTTTTTTGTCTGGAAATAATAGATCGTTATTTGGAACACACGCATTTCATGCGTGTTCCGTTTCTACAGTAATCTGTGTAAACACATTGTTAAAACAGAAACTTTTTCATATTTTAGTAATAAATGTTATCAAATGTAGTAGGCATAAACTATAGAATGTGTAAAGCCCGAGTTTCAAAGATCAAATAAACACTTTCACAAAAGCTTCAAGGATGATACAACAGTTTCCGTGGCGTAGCGCGCTAAGTTTTGCTTCTTAGAGCACTGTAGTTTTGCCGTGCCTCACAGACCTGATTTCGATTCCCCGCTGGGGATAAACTGTTGCTTTTTTTTTTTCTGTTTAACCTCAAACGGACATAAAATTTATAAATTGGTATGCACTGTCAGTTAATGAGATCGTTATATTTTCATATGGGATGCTCCTTTTAAAATATTTTTTTAACAATTGAGACTGCAATTAACATGAACAACTGTCCCTAAAACTGTTATTTTTAAGATCCATAACACACAGACAGACAGAGCACTGCGTAATAGAGAGACAGACAGGCAGATATATATAAATAAACAGGGAAGGCACATGTACTGAAAGCAAAAAAAAAGATCAACATGTGCGTTGTTCCTGCAGCACTGAATAAGCTCACGCGCTCTAACATCACCCCTCCCCCATCTGACTCTCTAAGTAACAGCACAAGTACAGACGCGAACCAAGTGTAATCAAGAGTCCCGTTTCGATCCCCACTCACTCCTATATTTGCCGTTTTCAGTAGTAAGCTGCTCTTTTTGTTAATATTATACAGTACACACATGCACTTCGTTTACATCGTCTCAGGGAAATTGATCAAACCCCCAGGGTATGACAATCATTTATGTGAAAAAGTTTTGGGGTCTGAACATTTTTCAAAGCACTGAAAATACTTTTAAAGATTAATGCAACAGCAAAAGTGATAATTTAACACTAAAGACTTTCTATGCACTGACTCAACCACTTTGCATTGCTTTTAGAAAATTTCCATCATAAATATTGCCATTGCTTGCTAAAAATCATTTATTCAGGCACCAATCTTCACTTTGTCAAATTCTGTCAAATTTTTAACAAAGTGACACAGGTAAGCATCTTGTTTAGAACTGTCAACAGGTCTTAAATAGCTTCATACAGAGATTTAATTTTAAGAAGATTTTTCAAAGTGAACAGTATGCTTGAAAGAAAAATCAAAAAGCATTTCATACAATACAGATTTAAAGAGTGTTGTACACAATCTTTGAGATAATGCCCCAAAAGTGCTAATAAAATAAAGATTTATTATTTACAAGAATGCTTTACACAGTAAGCTCTGTTCAGACTTATGTTATATGTCATTGCTGATACTGAGTCATATACCAAAGCACTTTACACAACTATCAGTCCAGCTTTATTGCATGTAGTGTTTGCTGTTATGTACATTATTAAAAATCGCTTCATAGTGTAGGCACAGAGCACATTACACAATATAAGCTAAACATTTGCTGTTAGCTCCTACAGAAAACTGACATATCTTTTACAGTTAAAGTGTAAGTCAGTTAGAAAGGGGAACTGGCAGTAAAGATAAGCACCTATGACCTTGTGCTTGTAGTCTGCAGGAGCTCATAATGTTCGCTGCCCATGCATGGCCTCCAGGAGTCAGAAGCTACATTTGTACAGTCTATCCTGACATGCACTCGACTATTCAGTAATACTGTGGCATGGTCCAGAATGGTTATTTTCTGCAATAAACTGATGATTTCTTTACTGCTGCTCAGGCCGCCACAGGGATGGTGAGTCACTGGGTTAAGGTAGGCCAGCCTTGATGACATGCTATTTCCCTGCACAACATTCCCCTCTAAAATGATACAAATGAATACTGGAAACCTCTGCTCACACGTTTAAAAAAAGTGTGCATTGGTCGCCTACTTTTTCACATTTTCTTTTCACTTGAAGAAATGCTTTTAATCCAAAAATACATTGACATGCCAGTTTATTAGGTACACCCCACCCCTACCTTCATAAACTGCACATTCCAACACATTACATCTCATGTCACAACAATGTGTGGTATAAATTAAGTAAAACGGTATTTCATCAGCTAGTGTTTAATTGCACATTGGAATGGGCAAAACACGTGACCTTAGTGACTTTGAATATGGCATGATAGTTAACGTTAAGTATGTTGGTCTTATCAGATCTTTTCAAGCAAAACCTTTCAAGGGTTTACTCAGAATGGTGCAAAAAAGCAAAAACAATATCACAGAGTGATCCTGCAGGGAAAAAATACTTGTGGATCAGAGGGGTCAAAGGAGAGTGGCGAGTATTGTACAAAGCAACACAATCATTTCCATATGGTACAACATATGTTGCATTTGTACAACATGTGTATACTATAAAATGGTGTCTTAGTTCCAGCCTGGTGCATGTTCTAAATTAATTCAGAGCATTCATGGCTTTAAAAAAATCAATAATGAATAGGTGACATTCTGACCTATGAGAAACCAATCTTTCCCATACTGACTAGCTCACCTACTCATATTAGAGGATTTTCGTCCGGTAAGGCGTGACACAGAACAAGGGAAATCCCATTATTTTTAGGAGAGAGAGTGAGAGAGAGCCACATTGCCAGAGTACATAACTCCACTTCATTTACATGGCCAAAGGTCCCAACAATAAAAATGGAACCCTGGGAAGAAGCCAAATAATGGCCCACTGAAGGGTAGAAGACTTCAAGTAAACCAAAATTCACAATGTAAGAGAATAAGGTTAGCAGAAGACTACCATGATTAATCCATGACAGTATATGGCAGCACAGATAGCCCTCCTGAGAAAGGTCAAACAGTTTTGTCTAAATGAAGAAGCCATTAGCAGTGGAGCTCCCTGGCCCTTGGGTGGCAAGAGTTGGAGCCTTAATCTGGTGATCTAGATAGTCATATGTGATGTATATTAATATTTAACATTTGGAAACTTGTTTGTAAATTGTTTGTAAGTTGTCATTTAAGAATTATTCAGTGACTTAAAAAAGGAACAGCTTTCTTTTAAGCAAGTCATTGTGAACTCCCCAGAGTTTTAGGAATGATATTACTGATAACAACCTTTTTGTTGACAACTGTTTCAGGAGTCTAATTTCTGGCAGGGGGGAGTGTAATTTGGGAGCATGCATCTATCTACTTGTAACTGGTTTTTCAAGAGTGATTTGTTATAACTCTGTGCAGGACGTTTTATAAGCGATTTCCACAGGTAAACCATAAAACAACCTGAGATGAAAGGGCAATCTAGTTGGATAGAATGTCATGGTATTCAGCCATGAATCTTGCCAAAACAAAAGTGGTATGAAGCATGGTCTGGAGGATTGAGGTGTGGCCATTTAGGATTAGTTATTGAATAAGGAGGGCTACTTTGTACCACAATTCCCTATTGGTTCATGATGTGCAACAAGAGCTGGTATAAATTCAGTCTCTTTGCCTCTCTATCTCTCTTTCTGCTATTCTCCATCTTGAGAAGACCCGCCTTTCGGTGGCCATATTGGGACAGACATGCTGCTTGCCTCCATAGGAATGATGACCTGAAGAGAGCTGATCAGAAAGAATCATGTGTAACTACAAGTTTAGCCTGGTTTATAAAAATGTATCTTCATCACTGTCTTGAAGAAATGCATGGTTGTCTTTGGTCCCGGGGTCTCAAAGTCTTGTAGAATTGCTCTGACAACAGATTCCAATCAATTTCTTTACTAGAAAATTACTTTGCTATTAGTAGAGAACAACATTTATTTAGATACTTACAGTACCTTTAAGTCTCTTATCATTAGCAGTGTTTCTATTTTTGTATGAAATTGTCTTAATTTTTGATTAACGGCTTGTTAAAATGATTTGCTTCTATTTTCCTGAAGCAACTGTCAATTATCAATGAGGTGTAATTAATAAGGAACTATGCCCCTGTTTGTGAGCATAATGAGGTTATGTTGAATCCAAAATTTAGAGAGAAATAAGTAAGAAAATATTAAAGAATGAAGAGTTAAAGAATAAGAAAAAGTGGGGAAAACTTTAACTTCATTAAATCCATTGACAAGATATTTCACCCTGGACAGCAGGCAAACTTCTAATTTGTTTTAATGTTCTTTGACTTTGTCTTATTCACGTAAAATAAGGTCAGACCTTTTCAATCTCCTCTCCCCTTTGTCTTGCCCTATCAGTCTCTTGTAACATGACAGCTCTCCTTTACAACCATCATCTGTTCCTGTTTTTGATAGCACTGACCACCATTCTTATTTTAGGGTGGCTCTTTGGCTCCTTGACCATTGTCTCTTTCCAAGATTTCTATAGCTAATGAGACTTTTTTCATCACACATTCTGCTTATCTTATTGTTCAGTCCGACTCACTGTCTTAAAGATGAACACGTACTTAGGAAATTAACGTGAGATCCTTCTTTCTCTCCAAATTTCACCAATTTCTTATCCATGATTTGGTCTCAAACTCTTGAATGTTTTTGTGTTATTCGTCATCTTCTGTAACTAATAACATGTTTGAACTTTTCCTGCCTAAACTGAAATCTCATCAAAATGTACTAACTGCTATTCTAATTTTGAATGACTTCTTCCTTAATGCCATTGATGGTTGTTGATATCAACAGGGTTCTGCTGCTCCTGAATGTCATCCTACCCTTCCTCCAACATAGTGGTCTTAGACACTTACTGTAACTATTTTCCATACAGCTTATTTTCATAATGTCATTCATGTTTCTTTACTTTTTTAACATCTGCATGCTGTCATTGAGTTACATGATTTGCCAGCATGACCTTAAAAAATGGTACTTTTATACTGATGGCACCATGGTACACATTAAAAATCACTCCAGTATTCACATCTGCAACAGAAAACCAGAGTGTGTCCCTTAGTGTCTTGATGCATACAACTTACATCTAGCTTAACACAAAAAGACTGAATTCCTTCACACAGGAAAAATAAAAATGCTTGAATCTTCTCTATTTTGTCCTATCTTTTGTTACCAGCCTGGTTGAGTAGACACTATATGAACCACATATTTCTGCTGTACTCAAAACATTTTTTAACATCTAAGAAACATCACTAGAATCTAACATTACCTCATTTGATCACATTCTGAAGAATTTTGCCAGGTTTATATCACATTGCTGCAAGTAGTAAAAAATCAGTAATCAACACATCAGTATCATTTGTGCTTTAAATTGCTTTGTAAATTAAATTAGCGGTTTAGTTCACTTTTATATACATGTGTAAAAGTACTTAACATGCAATAGCAACAAAAAAGTAAAGCGTAAAACTAAAAGTTGTAGGAAATGAATGCTGATGCATGATTTTTAAACTGTAACGTTTAAAATTTTATACAATTTTTTCAGAAACGGAGATTTAAATATCATTGTCACCTGCAGAGGGCGCTCCTGCTGCCCAAACCTGACACAGACAGACGCTGGACCCAAGTTCAGCACACACACTTTTATATATATTTTCTTTTTCCACATGGGAAATGCCTTCTCCCATTTCCCACCTGCACAGCACAGTACAAAATACACTCTTCTTCCTTTTTCTTTTTCTTCCACTCTCTTTGCCTCCAGTCCTCCTCCAGCTAGCTTTGTCTACCTTCTCCCAACTCTGGCTCTCAGAGTAGTGGTGGCTGGCTCCTTTTACAGTGCACCCGGAAGTGCTCCAGGTGCGTGATGACCTTCTTCCAGGCAGCACTTCCGAGTGTGGTGGAAGTGCTGCAACAAAGGGCTCAGTGGTTCCCTCAGCATCCCCTGGCGGTACCCATGGAACCCAACAGGGCTACTCCCATGGAGCCCTGTGGGAGTCTGAGGCACCGCTGCAAACCAGGGGGGCTACCACCTAATGCTCCGGGGGTGGTAATACCTTGAATAAGCTCTCTCCCCTGATCCATACCCTATAGAGTTCTCCACTTAGCTTGAAGTAAGTTGACCGTAAGAGTAAAAAAAAAATAATAATAACTCATCTAAAAATAAATGCAACAAGAAAGGAATTATGTAAGCATCATTCTCTAAGCATAGCTTGAACAAACATGTGCTCAGTATTTATGTTACACTAAAAACTGCCGCATGGTGGCATTGTGTCCAGATCATAATTATTTAATCTTTCCCTTACGCTAATTTTTAATCAGCAAAGCTCAGACTAGCTATCCATCATGGACTGAAGTAACTAACAATTCCACCTTGAAACCTCAACAAAGATTTTAATACTTCTTTGGGGACATTTTTCGAAAGCATTAAGTTTAAGAAATTTGAACTACAGTTAGTCAGAGACCTGTCACAACCAACAACTAACAATAGGACATAAATCAATAGCCTTTTCACATTGCTTTGCTTGGTCTCTGCTGTGTATGCAAACTTTTAAGCAACCACTAGCCAAAATATGTGTTATGTTTTTAACTGCATGATATTATAAAGTGGTGTTGAAAAGCATTCCTTTAATGCAGTCTACTAATGCATTGACCTGAATTCTAATGTCAATGTTATCTATACTAATAAAAGGCAAAGCCCTCACTGACTGACTGACTGACTCACTCACTCACTCACTCATCACTAATTCTCCAACTTCCCATGTAGGTAGAAGGCTGAAATTTGGCAGGCTCATTCCTTACAGCTTACTTACAAAAGTTAGGCAGGTTTCATTTCGAAATTCTACACGTAATGGTCATAACTGGAACCTCTTTTTTGTCCATATACTGTAATGGAAGGCAGCAAGATGGCCGTAGGAGACGGAGTTGCGTGTCGCGTCATCACGCCTCCCACGTAATCATGTGAACTGACTGTGAACTCAGTACGTAGAAAAGAAGGAGGAACCCCAAAGAGCGCTGAAGAAAACATTCATTACACAATTGACAAGGCAGCGAAACAATAAGAAGCGAGTGAGTGACGCATACAAGCATCTTCATAAGACACGAGGTATAAAAAAGCACGGTGTAAACCGTAAGTTTAAATTAAGTTTATAGAAACGCTCCCGCTGCCGTTTGCAATACCATATTTGCGAGATACAAGTTTAATGAGAAGACACGATGTATAAAAAAGCACGGTGTAAACCGTAACCTTAAATTAACTTTATAGAAATGCTCCCGCTGCCGTTTGCAATGCCATATTCGCGAGATAAGTTTAATGAGAAGACACGAGGTATAAACGAGAGTTTGGATCACTTTGTAACAGAGTTAAAATTGCTGTAGCGAGAAACTTTTAACTGCCGGGTCTTAGCTAACATTAAATAAACCTGTGGACATCGCAACATCACACAAGAGAGCGGCTCACATGAAGTGAGTGAACGCAGCAGGAGTGATCACTTCGATGAATCAAACCTGTTCAAAAAACACATTACACAATTGATAAGGTAGGAAAAGAATATGAAACAAAGCATGGTATAAACCGTAACTTTAAATTAAGTTTATAGAAACACTCCCGCTGCCGTTTGCAATACCATATTCGCCCCTGCGAAGCGCTGGGATTTTGCTATATATATTAAACTATTTCAACCATTCTATGATCTGCTTCTCGCAACTGAAAAAGGGCACCGTGACAGAAGTTAGCCGACTTGCTGACCAACCACAAGCGTTACCTAGTAGGTAACCACCCATACAATCAGATTGTGAATCAGACTACGAATGCCTGCAATGTAATTACCCCGATCTACATGCTGTCAAATGAACAAACCACACGCCGTGGCACAACGTTAGGGGCTTCGCCTCTAGCGCTGACGTCCGAGGTTCGATTCCTGTAAGGGAATGCAGTGAGTGTGTACGCCTGATGATCCCACAATTACGGCGAAACACGTGTCGCGTACTATTCATCTTCAAAGCACGGTGTAAACCGTAAGTTTAAATTGAGTTTATAGAAACGCTCCCGCTGCCGTTTGAAATACCATATTCGCGAGATACAAGTTTAGTGAGAAGACACGAGGTATAAACGAGACTTTGGATGACTTTGTAACAGAGTTAAAATTGCTGCAGCGAGAAACTTTTAACTGCCGGGTCATGTCGCGTGTTCTCGGGTAGGTACACCAAAAAATGTATACATTTATGCATATAATGGGCAAACAAAAAATGTACTATACCCGAAAGCACTGCAGTAGTACTCAATGTATCTTTACTTCTTAAATGTTAATGTTTTACTGTTTAATAATTTATACGCTTCTTATATGTTGTTCAAATTCTTTTATCAAAATACCAATAACAGTGCACTGCACGATAACGTGGAGTGAATACACTTGACATGAGCATTCATGTTATTTATCCTCTTTCTCTGTACGTTTACCATTCGTTTGCTCAGACGTTGATGCACTTGCTGCTTAATGAGCAGCTCTTCACCCTAGCGTCCCGCTGCTTCTCTTCTTTCATCTGCATCTTTTCCCGTTAAAACTGATTAAGTTAGTTTTTGTGTTGCGATAACTTAGTATGTTTTCTTTAATTTTTCAGTTAAGCTGGCACTTAAGTCTTCAATCTGCCTCAAGAATGATTAGCGAAGGTGGTAGGGAATGAAAACGGCACCCGTACGCATCTGCCACGGCCGCACTGGTGCGCGCAGCTGTGAGTTGATTCTACAATAAAATAAAATAAAGATAAAAAGAGTAATACAATCATCACCCCGAAAGCGAATAGTAGACGTGACATAGTATATGTGTATCAAATTTCAAGTCAATAGGTGAAACGGTTTGCGAGCTACAGGTGATTTAAAAACCTGGACAGACAAACGAATAGCCACGGTAGCGTATTATAGAAGAAGATTTTACTGTTTAATAATTTATATTTATATTCAATGTGCTTCTTATATATTACTTCATATTCTCATATGATAATGATGTTAATGTTGTTTATATTGATTTCTATGTTATTGTAAGTGCTCTTTATTTGTGGAAAAATAAATTTGGCAATTAACAAACTTATTTTATACATACTACATTTTATTTTTTTCTCTTGCACTCAGGTGAGCAAATCCACTGGGTAATCAGCTATATATATATGTAGATATGTATATATATGTGTATATATATGTAGATATGTATATATATATATATGTGTCTGTGTATATATATGTGTGTATGTATGTATGTATGTATGTGTGTATATATATATATATATATATATATATATATATATATATATATATATATATATATATATATATATATATATATGTATATGTATGCATGTATGTGTATATGTATATATGTATATATGTATATGTGTATATGTAGATATGTATATATATGTATATATGTATATGTATATATATATGTTTATGTGTGTGTGTGTGTGTGTGTATATATATCTATATATATAATTCACTAAGCCAGAAGACAAGTAGCCGACCATGGAAAGCACGCCGGAAGGGGCGTGGATTCACTAAACCGCCGACAAGTAAGACGCCAATGGCGCACGCAGGAAGGAGCCACGCCCACCAACTCTTAGACCATTGGATACGACGAAAAAATCAGTCACGCCCACCAACTCGGACGCGACGCCTCGAAAAACATGCCGTCATTTCTGTTTGTCTGTGCCACAGTCCACTTGCAGCTCTGAGCCACGTTGACTTTTCATTAGTCAACCTCAGTGGAATCTTGGTTCACACAGAGGCAGCGCCAGAGAGAGACAGAGGCACACACAGGCAGCGCGAGAGAGAGAGCCGTGCGCACACACAGGCAGCGACAGAGGCACACACAGAGGCAGCGCCAGAGAGAGATAGAGGCATACACAGGCAGCGCGAGAGAGAGAGACGCGCACACACACAGAGGCAACGCCAGAGAGAGAGACAAGCGCACACACAGGCAGCACGCGAGAGAGAGCCACGCACACACACAGAGGCAGCACGAGAGAGAGCCACGCACACACACAGAGGCAGCGCCACAGAGAGACAGAGGCACACACAGGCAGCGCAAGAGAGAGTCGCGCAATCCTTTAAAACTGAAGTTAAAACACAATGAAGGAAGCAGTCTTTAAAAACCAATAAGCCCTGTGCCTCTTTTTCATTAGCGTCTTACCTGCTTCAGGCCCTGCAACAGTCGAGACGCTCTCTCTGCAGCTGACCTTCTCTGTGCCTGACTCCACTACTGTCAGTCGCCTGATTAAAAATGGCCTTTTGAAGGTGAGCTATGGACCTGCTATACCACAGGAACACATTGCCTTCGAGCCTGCTCTCGCTCACTCTTAACGTACCGGCTTTCTCTCTCTCTCCTCACTCGCTCACTCACACACTGCACAGGGGAGAAATGCCCGAAGCACGAGTCTACCCTGAAACTGTTTCAGCCACACTTCTACGCCCCTCGCTGCACTGTGAGTGCGATGATTATTTATTTAAAAATGGGCTTTTGAAGGGGAGCTGTGGACCCGCTATACCACAGGATCACCTGTGACATTGCCTTCACATTGTTTTCCTTTTATTTATAATCCTGTTGAGCAGATCAGACACCCAGGCAAACAACACTGAATAATCAATAGCTGCAACTACTTTGCCCGCCCCCACTCCTCAGCTGAGTCGGTTTCGTCTCTGTTCAGCAGTGTTTGCCAAACTCGGTCCTGGTGAACCCCTGTGGCTGCAGGGTTTTGTTCCAACCAGATTCCTAATCATTAATGCCAGTGAAACTCATCCAGGATAAGTCGGTTTTTCAAACGCAGCCGTGTAGCAGATTAGTCTAGCAAGATGTAATAATCCGAGATGAATGCGCGCCCTCGCGCTGAGTGAAAAGCCAATATATATCGAGTCTACAAAACATGATCAGCAAGTCTTTGATAGGCTGCAACAAAATGATGAAAGAACGGGCGCATTTTTTTCACACAAGCTGAGTGGGTGGGTGTTAGTTAATTAGCAACTCCAAGGATTTCAAGATATAATATACACAAGAGGTAACACTGAAAAAGCGGCCCAAACCAGAAAAGACAGCTGGCAAATAGTGGCTGACAAATTAAACGCTTGTGCATTGTACTTACTGAAAGCAGCGTTACGGATTTTCCAAATGTTCATTTTTTTCCCTCTGCTTAAAAAACTTTGAAAAAGCGGTGCGGATTGGTTTGCAGTGTGTAAAACAGTTTGTTTGTCGCGGATAATTTGCTATCCACACAGGGAGGAACCGAGAAGTGAACCCACAATCTTCCACTGTCTCCTTACTGCAAAGCAGCCATACTACTACAGCGCCACAAGGCAGTTCATTTTTTCCCCTGTGCTTAAAAGACATTAAAAAACTGTTTCTCAACTGTGACTCCGGAACAACTCAGTACGCGAAAAGCGGCCAGAATCGCAAACAACAATGAAAACTCTACGTCAGTGGTCCCCAACCTTTTTGACAGCAAGGACCACTTTATTAGATGCAAATTTTTCCACGGACCGGTCGGGGGAGTTGGTTGGGGGGGGGGGGGAGCAGTTTTATACACAATTTACATAACATTTCTATTATTATTAAAGTTATTAAGCAGTTCGCATACGTTTGCAATCTGAGATTTTTCTTCTTTTTTTGCATATAACAAAGACATATGCTTTACATTTGCCAATCCAACATATTGCACATCACAAACATTAACACTGCAATCTTTTTTTCGTGTCTGCCGTTTCTATAGGAGGGTGACAATGAGTTAAATTCCAATGGATGTTTTTCAAATGTTGACAAGCAATAAGCAAAAGGAATCACTGAAAACCACAGACAACAAAAACAGCAAAAAAAAAAAACAAAAAAAAAAAAACAGTACGAGGAAAGTTCGAAGAAAGAGATTTTTTTACAATGTTTCTGTTTGGGGATCGTTGTGCAAACGTGCACAACTGAGCTGCGACCACAGATCTAACTGCTCTGTGGATGATTCGTTCAACCATTTCAAGGTCACTTCGTTGTAATGAAAGCAACTGTTGAATGTACTTCGTAGTAACGTGATTTCTATAGACTCATGTCATATGGGGAAACTGTCGGGACCATAAAAATACTTTGTTGTAATAGTCTCTCACCTCAGTCTCTTTCCTTTCTCTACACCGCTGCAAAGCCCCGCCCAGCAAGCGTTCTGAAAAGTCTGAGTGAGTCGCCGCTGCCGGCAGTTCTCGGCTCTACGTGACTCACAGGTAGTGATGGGCCGCTCGATACTAAGGTTTCGACACTGTGTCGAGCTTTCGAAGCACTGCAGATTTTAATACTTGATCGAATAATGACATCTGTGATTTAAGGATTTCACATTTTCTTTCTCAAATGTGCTTACCTATATCATGGCAAAGTACAGGGATAAACCTTTATTTTCTGTCTACTCCGTTTTAATTAAGACAGACCAAAGAAAACATTTAAGGCTATTAAATGTGATCTCAAGAAAAGATCAGGGTTAATTATAATACTAATAACAGGAGCGATTATAATGATACAGTGCAAAAGTAAATACTAATTGAAAGAGCCGGGAATGCATGAGGTGAGGCGTCTTATTTTGTTTAACTCTTGCTATCGTATAGTGCATTCTGCCCGTCGGCGTTAGTTATATTTATATTTTTTAGACATCAGACACTAGAAGCTGCTGACAAACCCTTCTCTTCGTTGTCAGTCTGTAGCTACGAAAAAAATAAAAGCAATACGACTTTTAACAGATGTCATTGAAGTGTATCATAAATTTCTGTAACGTTAATGAAAATGGCCAGGAGGTGTCACGAGAGAGGTGAGTGTCAAATGCTTCGAAGCTTCGATACGATTTCCGACACAATTGCTTCAAACGTGTTGATGCTTCGCAAGGCTTCACCCCGCCCATCACTACTCACAGGCTACTGAACGAGAAATCAGCAGACTAGCATGATGGATGGGGCGTAATGGGCGTCCTTCCCCTCTCCTCCGGATGTTTCAAATGTTAATTTTTTCCCTGTGCTTAAAAATGAATAAAAAAGCGGCCTGATTATGCGGCGTATGGTACGCCGCGGGTTGGCTAGTATATATATATGACAGCAACACTCATAACAATGACAACACAATTACATTGACAATCATTTTACATTATTTTTAAAGTGTTTCCTTTTCTTTTTCATTACCTCTTTAACACACTACTTCTCCGTGGGTATTTTGTCATAGATAGATAGATAGATAGATAGATAGATAGATAGATAGATAGATAGATAGATAGATAGATATGTATGTAGATATGTATATATGTGTATATATATGTAAATATGTATATATATGTGTCTGTATGTGTGTATGTATATATATATATATATATATATTTATATATACTAGGGGGCTCCGCCCCCTGCTCGCTCCTCTCGCCAAACCCCTGGTGTTGGGAAATTACAAAGAGCGTGATGTATGAATGAGATATAGCATAGTGTGAAGGTGTAGATGACACAGATAGGAAGCAAACAATAAAGTGTTTGGCACAGTGTAAAGGTTTATTGGAAAATTTCTTTGTAAAGAACATTAGTAGTAAAGATGGTGTCTTGTCCTTGACGTGAACGTCGAACTTGTGAGAAGGCCACATAAAGTTGTCCATGTCCAAAAACAGGCTCAGATAGGTAGATGCCAACCTTGTCCATGGTTTGTGCTTGTGATTTGTTGATGGTCATGGCAAAGGCAGGTTTAATGGGGAATTGTTTCCGTTTAAGTGTAAAAGGTAATTCCAGGTCAGAACTTGTAAGGTCAATTCTAGGAATTAGAACAGTATTGTTAGCATGTGATCCTGTAAGAAGTGTTGCTTGAATAACATTGTGTGTCATGGTGTAGACGACTAAACGTGTACCATTGCATAAACCCTGTTTAGTGTTAAAGTTTCTTAATAGCATGATTATTGTTCCGTTTTTAAGGCTAAGACTGTGTTGTGGTAATCCGGCTGGGTTAATAGTGTTCAAATATTGTAAGGGGAAATTAAGATGGTCATTGTTGTCATCAGAGTCAACTTTGTCAGAGCTTAGAAAGAGGTGTGCCTCTCCAGGAAGTAATGAAATGACCTGGTTATTAATGTGATCAACATTAATATTTTTTGGACATAATATAGTTCGTTGTGTTAAAAGGGGTATTTGGTCTAATGAGACCGCTGTTCCAAATATCTCCATAAGTAAGTCGTCGCAGATAAAGGGTTGAGGAATTGTAATAATATCTGGGTGAAGTACATCTGTATTGGTGAGTGTACCATCTCCCAGTTGTAATAACCAATTGTTATATTCAGGATCTGGACATCGCATGTTTTGTACCAACTGTATCTTTTGAAAGCAATGCCAATTGTCTGCCTAACATTTTTTGTTCCGCGGTTTTAGAAGCACGTTGTAGGCGCCGACGTTTATTTTTTTTTTTTGATGCGGGTTCGTGTTTGTGGTCCCGTTACTCGAGCCGTCTCGTTCTGTACCCGTAATCGTGAATTCATGACTTGTTTGATCTTTATCATTAGGAATATGGATAAGTAATAAGGAGGATCGCACTCACTGTTAATATGCAGACTGTTCGTTTCTTCGTATTATCACCAATCAGGTCTTGCGCCTGTATATGTATTGTAGTCTGGTCTCTTGTTGTTTATGTATGACATCGTCGGCGTATTTTAAGGTGGACTGAACAATAGCTGAGCGCATGGCATGTGGAGTAATAGCTAAGCACTGTCTAAAATCTCCTCCTAATAAAAGTACCTTTCCTCCAAAGGGAATATTATTATTCATCAATGCAATGCCAATTGTCCGCGTATTTTAAGGTGGACTGAACAATAGCTAAGCGCATGGCATGTGGAGCAATAGCTAAGCACTGTCTAAAATCTCCTCCTAATAAAAGTAGCTTTCCTCCAAAGGGAATATTATTATTCATCAACGCAATGCTAATTGTCCGTGTATTTTAAGGTGGACTGAACAATAGCTGAGCGCATTGGATGTGGAGCAATAGTTAAGCACTGTCTAAAATCTCCTCGTAATAAAAGTAGGTTTCCTCCAAAGGGAATATTATTATTCATCAACGTTTGTAGAAGTTTATCAATGGTGTTGAGTAAGTGAGTGGATGCCATTGTACATTCATCTATAATTAATAGTGTGGCAAAACGGATGTCACGTGCATTGTTACTGTTCATTTTCATAGTGGATACCGATGTTTCTGTGATTGGGACCGGTATTTTGAATAAGGAGTGACATGTGTTTTTGGAGTCGAGACATTTTTTCTTCCGCGGTTTCAGAAGCGCGTTGTAGGTGCCAACGTGTATTTTTTTTTTCACGTGGGTTCGTGTTTGTGGTCCCGTTACTCGAGCCGTATCCTTCTGTAGATATCCAGGATATGAATGTAAAGGAGGCAGTGTAATTTGACCCTTTTGACAACAACGTGTAAATTCATTACTTGTATTGCCAGTTGTTTGTTCAGGCAAGTTAAGTGAATGACAATGATTGCAAATGACATTCATTAATCCCAATGAATTTTCATGAATAGTGGACCCATTATTGAACGCGTTGACAGCTAAATGGCGCAATCGTTTAGCAGGTGTCTGTCGTTGATGTCCTTGATGTGTATCTTTTGCTTGTGCCGTTTGAGAGGCGCGTCGTTGTATGTGCAGTATTTGGGACGTGCTATTCTGGAGCTGTAATCGATTTGCCTGTGCTGTGTGAGAAGCCCGTTGCAGTTTACGGCGTTCATTGTTTGTATTGAGCCTTGCCCGTTTTTGTATGTTTAATATGGAGCCTTTTCTGTGGTTGAACGGTTAATAGTGCATCAGTGTAATGAGATCGATCTATGCTGCATAATTTGAACGTGTTCAGATGACGTATGTTTAATACGGACGGTTCGTTCAGTAATGGGGCTTTGTGTCTCATTTCTTATTTATGTTAATGTGGTCGTGGGTCTGAATCCTCCTTTTTGTGTATGTTTCGTGTGCTATGTCCGTAGTCTGTCCCGTTTCGTGTGCAATGGGTTTGTGTGGCGCTCGCGTCTGACTTCTTTTTTTTTGTGTGCAAGGGGCGCGTTGCCTCACTTTTTTTATCTCTGTTAGTGGAGGGGGTGTTTGTGTGTCGTGGGTCTGAATCCTCTATTTTGTGTGCGTACCGTTTCGTGTGCTATGTGGCGCTTGCGTCTGACTCCTTTCTTTTTGGTGTTCTAGGGGCGCGTCGCCTCATTTCTTATTTCAGTTACTGGAGGGGGGCTTTGTGTGTCGTGGGTCTCAATCCTCTTCTTTGTGTGTGTTCCGTTTTGTGTGTCATGGGCTTCGTGTGGCGCTGTGTGCGGCGCCGGTGTCTGACTCCTTTTTTCTGTGTGCTATGGGCGCGGCGCCTCATTTCTTATTTTACGTTGCTTTCCATCCGGTTTCTGTTGCTTGGAGGGGGGGGTTTTGTGGGGGCGCCTGCGCAGTACGTCTTTTGCGTCCATGGCCCATGGCCAGATGTCCCTGCGTCCATCCGGTTTACCATTCTCGTTTAGTAATATGGATATATATATGTATGTATGTATGTATGTATGTGTGTATATATATATATATGTATGTATGTATGTGTGTATACAGTAATCCCTCCTCCATCGCGCGGGTTGCGTTCCAGACCCACCCAATAAAGGTGAAAATCCGCGAAGTAGAAACCATATATATAACCATTTATATGGTTATTTTTATATTGTCATGCTTGGGTCACAGATTTGCACAGAAACACAGGAAGCTGTAGAGAGACAGGAACTTTATTCAAACACTGCAAACAAACATTTGTCTCTTTTTCAAAAGTTTAAACTGTGCTCCATGACAAGACAGAGATGACAGTTCCGTCTCACAATTAAAAGAATGCAAACATATCTTCCTCTTCAAAGGAGTGCGCGTCAGGAGCAGATAATGTCAGAGAGATAGAGAAAAGCAAACAAATCAATAGGGCTGTTTGGCTTTTAAGTATTGGAAGAACCACGGCACAAAGCAGTTGAAGGCGGCAGCTCACACCTCCTCCGTCAGGAGCAGAGAAAGAGAGAGAGAGACAGAGAAAAACAAACAACTAAAAATCAATACGTGCTCTTCGTGCTTTTAAGTATGCGAAGCACCATGCAGCATGTCCCTTCACGAAGCAGCTGCACAGAAGGGAGCAAAGTGAAGATAATCTTTCAGCATTTTTTGACGAGCGTCCGTATCGTCTAGGTGTGCGAACGTCAGGATCAGAGAAAGTCAGCGCAAGAGAGAGAGAGAGAAAAGTAAGTTGGGTAGCTTCTCAGCTATCTGCCAATAGCGTCCCTTGTATGAAATCAACTGGACAAACCAACTGAGGAAGCATGTACCAGAAATTAAATAACCCATTGTCCGCAGAAATCCGCGAACCAGCAAAAAATCCGCGATATATATTTAAATATGCTTACATATAAAATCCGCGATAGAGTGAAGCCGCGAAAGGCAAAGCGCGATATAGCGAGGGATTACTGTATATATATCTATATATATATATATATATGTATGTATGTATGTATGTGTGTATATATATATATATATATATATATATATATATATATATGTATATGTAGATATGTATATATATGTATATATGGTTATGTATATATATGTTTACATAACCTCTTTAACACACTACTTCTCCGCTGCGAAGCGCGGGTATTTTGCTAGTTCTTGAATATGACTCATAGTTACAAAAATATTTAATAAGCAAACATATGATAACTGATTCTGAAATAATTAAAAACTATAAAATGTTTCAACTTGTAAATTAGTTTGCCAAATAGACCTGAATGTTAAGCCATACACACATTTTCTAAGTTATTTATTGTACACTTGCAGTCTTGTGTGTTCATATACCAATTTGCTGACACTACATAATTCACATCTGTAATCTGTTAATGCTTCTGCCTTGTATTTTATGCATTCCACCTCACACTTGTATGTGAATTATTGCTATATAAAAAAATAAAAAAATAGAGTAACCTCTCGTTCAACCAAGAATGGAATTGAAAGGAGTCTTGAAATAATTAGGTGTCTTTGTTTTTATTATACAGTATGGCATGTGATGAAAGATGTAAAATGAAGTAGGACAAATATATAGCCTTAGTAGCATAATGACAAATAACACCTACTAACTAGCAGAAGTGAGTCCTTAGGCTTCTTTGCACAAATAGGAGTCTTGAGGATGCTGATAAACAGCCTGCTCCCAATAATGGTACTCTTTGCCCTAGTCCACTGTCTGGCAAGTTTAATGTATTGTTATTATTGATCATTTATTGTTTTCCAACTACCTCCTTTTCATTAGAAGAAAACATCACTTGAGCTGATAATCCCAAATAAAATTAAACAAATGTCCAGTGACATTGAGTTCTTCTCCCGGTGTGTTAACAGAAACACAGAAGACAGGTTTCTTTTTTAAGAAAGGAAAATGTGTTAGCAGAACTGAGAGGAGGTCAAGCATCTGACCTGAAAAGGCTGATATAGGGTTATGGCACCACAATGTTATTTCTGCACAGATAACTACACAACTAAAGAGACACAAGGGGTTTGGCATAAGGGCAAGCTTATTCCCCATAGTAAACAGAGAGTAGCAGGGAAGCCAGAAAGGAAATATTAAGGTCCTGGTTTATTCAAAACAGAGAAGAAAACGCAGGGGTATTTTTGATTTTAGCATAGGGCTTGACAAATTCTTGATAACAGGTTCCAATTTTGTCTTTCAAATTCATATGAGGCCATAAAATTATTATTATTATTTTTTTTTAATTTTATTAATTTTAATCATTCCATACTAATAGTTCAGTTTTTACAAAAAATAGGATTGAAAACAGATCGACCCCCACCCCTGAGAAAGAGAGCATGGCCAATGGGGTAAACCTTAAAGCTTGTAAACATACCTAAATTGATTAGTTTAAAAGGGCAATAGAGATGAATGGAGAAGAGAAAAAATGCGGCGAGAATTGCTTCATCGGTGCTTTAAGAGCTTATTCTAAAATATTATTGATTAGATCCTGCCAGGTTTTGAAAAAAGTCCTGTACAGATCCTCTAAGTGAGAATTTGATTTTTTCCAATTTCAAATAATATAAAACATCGGTTTCCCACTGACTTAAAAGAGGAGAATTAGGATTCTTCCAGTTTAGCAAAATAAGTTTGCGTGCCAAAAGTGTAGTGAATGCGATCACAGTTTGTTTGTCCTTCTCCACTTTAAACCCATCTGGAAGAACACCAAACACAGCTGTTAATGGGTTAGGAGGGATTGTGACACCAAGGCTGTCTGAGAGGCACTTAAAAATTTTGGTCCAAAATGATGTTAATTTGGTGTAGGCCCAAAACATGTGACCCAGTGAGGCTGAGACTTGATTGCAGCATTCACAGGTTGGATCTTGCCCTGGAAACATTTTGGACAGTTTTAAGCGAGACAGATGTGCTCGATATATAATTTTGAATTTAATAATTGTACGCGTTGCGCATATGGAGGTTGAATGAATTCTCTGTATTGCTATTTTCCACTCCTTTTCTGATATATTGATTAAGAGATCTTTTTCCCATTGTCCTTTTGGATCTTTGAAAGGGAGGGACTGTAAAATAATTTTATATGTTGCAGAGATGGTGTTTAAGTCCTCGAAATTGAGCAATATTTTTTCCGGCATGGAGGAGGGTGCAAGATGAGGAAAATCGGGCAGGTTCTGTTTAACAAAGTTCCTACTTTAAAGATAGTGAAAGAAATGTGTAGCTGGAAAGTTAAATTTGAAATGTAATTATTCATAGGATTCAAAGATGTTGTCTATATGAAGATCTCCAAGCAATTTAATCCCAAATCTTTTCCAGATATTAAAAACTGCATATGTTTGCGAGGGTTGAAAGAGGTGGTTCTCTTGCAGGGGTACCACAGATAAAAGATTTTCCATCTTAAAATGCTTTCTACATTGGTTCCATGTCCTGAGTGAGTGAAGCACAATTGGGTTATTAGTATATTGGCGATAACTTGCATTTTTTGGGGCACAAAGCAGGGAATATAAAGAAGTACTGCAGGATTTTACTTCTATTGCGGACCAAGCCTGTGTATGTTCATCTATTTGTGTCCAGGTTTTTATAGCTTGTATGTTTGCTGCCCAGTAATAAAACTGAAAGTTGGGTAGAGCCATGCCACCTTCTGCCTTAGGTCTTTGTAGGGTTGTTCTTTGGATATGTGGGTGTTTTGAGTTCCAAATAAATGAGGTTATTGTTGAATCTGATTGCTTAAAAAATGATTTATTGATGTATATTGGAATGTTTTGAAATAAAAAAAGAAGCTTAGGAAGAATATTCATCTTAACAACGTTAATTCTTCCAGCTAGAATGAGATAAAGGGGTGACCATCTATGCAAGTCTTGCTTAATTTTTTCCATACAGATGGCGAAAATTTGTTGATAAAGAGCTTTGTGTTTACTTGTGATATTTACCCCTAGGTATTTAAACTGATCTGCAACAATAAAAGGAAAGGTGTCCAATCTGATATTGTATGCTTGAGAATTCACTGGAAAGAGTACACTTTTATTCAGATTAATTCTGAGACCAGAGATCTTTTGAAATTCTGTAAGTGCTGTTAAGACTGCAGGCACAGAATTTTGTGGGTCTGATATATACAGTACCAGATCATCTGCATATAGAGAAATTTTCTGTTCCAGTCCTTCTCTGATAATCCCCTTTATCTGATAAGCATTTCGACAGTGAACCACCAGTGGTTCAATAGCGATTGCAAATAGCAGTGGTGACAAGGGGCATCCTTGTCTGGTACCACATTCTAGTTTAAAGTAGTCTGAACAAATGTTGTTAATACAAACTGAAGCTTCTGGATTGGTATAGAGTAGTTTGATCCATGCACAAATGTTCAGGCCAAACCCAAATTTTTCTAATGTAGTGAAAAGGTATTTCCATTCAATCATGTCAAATGCTTTTTCTGCATCCCATGATAATAATATTTCTGAGGAGTTTGACTTTGCTGGTAAGTATATTACATTAAACAGGCGTCGAAGATTGGAAGATAAGTGTCGACCCTTGATAAATCCAGTCTGATCTTGTGATATTACCGAAGGCAGCACCTTCTCCATCCTTCTAGCTATGATTTTTGAGAGTTTCTTAACATCATTATTCAGAAGTGAAATTGGTCTGTATGATGCACATTGTAATAAGTCCTTATGAGGCCATAAAATTCTACTTTTTTCAACTTTACACAAAGTAAAAAGAACTACTCTCATTCTGACTCACATATCCCTTCATCGCTATGCATTTTATGTCTTGCTTGTGAGCACAAATCTCCTTACAGCTTATGTATAATCAAACTGTATACAGAGCTCTGCTTATAAATGGCAATGATAAAGCACAGAGTGCATTGTAACTATTCATTCAATAGGACAAGTGCTTTTTTGGTTATCTGCTGGATTTGCCCATGTTCTCCTTGGAATTTACTTCTTATACTCAAGTCAAGTCACTTTATTGTCCCATTGCTTAACACAAATGTACAGGTAAGTGAAAAACTTGGTGTGCATGGTCCATAGCAGTATAGCAACATTAACTGGAGTAAAATTTTACACAATAGAGTATACACATAATCTTCTTCTTCTTTTTTCAGCTGCTCCCGTTTGGGGTTGCCACAGCGGATCATCTTCTTCCATATCTTTCTGTCCTCTGCATCTTGTTCTGTTACACCCATCACCTGCATGTCCTCTCTCACCAATCCATAAACCTTTGCTTAGGCCTTCCTCTTTTCTTCTTCCCTGGCAGCTCTATCCTTAGCATCCTTCTCCCAATATACCCAGCATCTCTCCTCTTCACATATCCAAACCAACGCAATCTTGTCTCTCTGACTTTGTCTCCCAACCGTCCAACTTGAGCTGACCCTCTAATGTACTCATTTCTAATCCTATCCATCCTCATCACACCCAGTGCAAATCTTAGCATCTTTAACTCTGCTACCTCCAGCTCTGTCTCCTGCTTTCTGGTCAGTGCCACTGTCTCCAACCCATATAACATAGCTGGTCTCACTACCGTCCTGAAGATCTTCCCCTTCACTCTTGCTCATACCTGTCTGTCACAAATTACTCCTGACACTCTTCTCCACCCATTTCACCCTGCCTGCACTCTCTCTTTCACCTTTCTTCCACAATGCCTATTACTCTGTACAGTTGATTCCAAGTATTTAAACTCATCCACCTTCACCAACTCTACTCCCTGCATCCTCACCATTCCACTGACCTCCCTCTCATTTACACACATGTATTCTATCTTGTTCCTACTGACCTTCATTCCTCTCCTCTCTAGAGAATATCTCCACCTCTGCAGGATCTCCTCAACCTGCTCCCTACTATCGCTACAGATCACAATGCCATCAGCAAACATCATAGTCCACGGGGACTCCTGTCTAATTTCGTCTGTCAACCTGTCCATCACCATTGCAAATAAGAAAGGGCTCAGAGCTGATCCCTGATGTAGTCCCACCTCCACATTGAATGCATCCATCGCTCCTACCGCAGACCTCACCACTGTCACACTTCCCTCGTACATATCCTGTACAACTCTTACGTACTTCTCTGCCACTCCCGACTTCCTAATACAATACCATAGCTCCTCTCGAGGCACCCTGTCATATGCTTTCTCCAGGTCCACAAAGACATAATGCAACTCCTTCTGGCCTTCTCTATACTTCTCCATCAACATCCTCAGAGCAAACATTGAATCTGTGGTGCTCTTTCTTGGCATGAAACCATACTGCTGCTCACTAATCATCACCTCACTTCTTAACCTAGCTTTCACTACTCTTTCCCATAACTTCATGCTGTGGCTCATCAATTTTATTCCCTTGTAGTTACTGCAGTCCTGCACATCCCCCTTATTCATAACTATCAGCACCAGTAGATAGATAGATAGATAGATAGATACTTTATTAATCCCAATACACTTCTTCTCCACTTCTCAGGCATCCTCTCACTTTCCAAGAATCCATTAAACAATCTGGTTAAAAACTCCACTGCCATCTCTCCTAAACACCTCCATGCTTCCATAGGTATGTCATCTGGACCAACGGCCTTTCCATTTTAAATCCTCTTTATAGCTGTCCTTACTTCCTCCTTGCTAATCCGTTGCACTTCCTGATTCACTATCTCCACATCATCCAACCTCTTCTCTCTCTCGTTCTCTTCATTCATCGGCCTCTCAAAGTACTCTTTCCATCTGCTCAACACACTCTCCTCGCTTGTGAGTATGTTTCCATCTTTATCCTTTATCACCCTAACCTGCTGCACATCTTTCCCAGCTCGGTCCCTCTTTCTAGCCAATCGGTACAGGTCCTTTTCTCCCTCCTTAGTGTCCAACTTCTCATACAACTCATCATACGCCTTTTCTTTAGCCTTCGCCACCTCTCTTTTCAGCTTGCGCCTTATCTCCTTGTACTCTTGTCTACTTTCTGCATCTCTCTGACTATCCCACTTCTTCTTTGCCATCTTCTTCCTCTGTATACTCTCCTGTATTTCCTCATTCCACCACCAGGTTCCCTTTTCCTCCTTCCTCTTTCCAGATGTCACGCCAAGCACCCTTCTTGCTGTCACCCTTACTACATCTGCTGTAGTTTCCCAGCTGTCTAGTAACTCTTCACTGCCATCCAGTGCTTGTCTCACCTCCTCCTAAACTCAACCTTACAGTCTTCCTTTTTCAACTTCCACCATTTGATCCTTGGCTCTGCCCTCACTCTCTTCCTCTTCTTGATCTCCAACGTCACCCTACAGACCACCATCCTATGCTGCTTAACTACACTTTCCCCTGCCACCACTTTGCAGTCTTCAATCTCCTTCAGATCAACTCTTCTGCATAGGATGTCATCTACCTGTGTGCATCTTCCTCCACTCTTGTGCGTAACCCTATGTTCCTCCCTCTTCTTAAAATACGTATTCACCACAGCCATGTCCATCCTTTTGGCAAAATCCACTATCCTCTGACCTTCTTCATTCCTCTCCTTGAAACCATACCTACCCATCACCTCCTCGTCTCCTCTGTTCCCTTCACCATGTCCATTAAAATCCGCTCCAATCACCACTTTCTGTCCCTTGGGTACACTGTTCATCACTTCAGCCAACTCACTCCAAAAATATTCTTTCTCACCCATTGCACACCCAACTTGCAGTGCATATGCACTAACAACATTCATCATCACACCTCCAATTTCCAGCTTCATAATCATTACTCTGCCTGACACTCTTTTCACCTCCAAAACACTCTTGATATACTGCTCCTTCAAAATTACTCCAGGCCCATTTCTCCTCCCATCCACACCATGATAGAAGAATTTGAATTCACCTCCAATCCACCTGGCCTTACTCCCCTTCAATTTAGTCTCTTGCACGCACAATATACTGTATCAACCTTCCTTCTCTCCATCATATCTGCTAACTCTCTCCCCTTAGCAGTCAAACTGCCAACATTCAAAGTTCCTACCCTCAGTTCCACTCTCTTTACTTTCCTCTTCTTCTCCTTCTTCGGCCAACAGTAGCCCAATTTCCGCCAGCACCCTGTTGGCTAACAGTACTGGTGGCGGTCGTTGTTAACCCGACCGATCAGGTATGGAAATTTGTATTGTTGTCCACATATTGATTTAGCAAAATTTTACACCAGATGCCCTTCCTGACGCAACCCTCCCCATTTATCCGGGCTTGGGACCGGCACAAAGACACACACTGGTTTGTGAATCCCCTGTAGAGTATACACATAATAAATACATTTAAATATCAATTAAAAAATCTACATTGTACTAAATTACTGTAACTCTTAATTAAATAATTAGACATACTGACAATTTGTACACCATACAATGTGTACTGATAACACAAAATAGTTGTGGCTCAAAGGAATGTGGGGATGAAGGAACAACAGCATGAACATGGTGGAAGGGTGGGCTGTTGATAAGGGTTAGTACCTCCTACTATGCAGAGTTCAGCATCTTAACAGCTATTTAGGAGGCTGTTGGTCCAGTACCCTTTTGCTATGGTATCATCTGCCCAAAGTTAAATAATTCATGATGGAGGTCATTAATGGATTTTCTTGGCTTTCCTTAAACACTGCCATATATGTCTTGTAGGTTAGGAACGTCACCTCTAATGATTTGCTGGGCAAATGGCACTACCTTCTGCAAGGCTGCATGACTGAGAGGTGTGAATTTCCCAGACTATGCAGTGACACAACCAGTTAGAATGTTTTCAGAGGTGCATATGTAAAATGATCTGAGGGTGCATGGGTTCATGACAAACCTCTTCACCTGCCTGAGATAAAAAGGCTGTTGATGTGCCTTCTTCTCCACTTTCTTGGTGTGAATAGTTTATATGAGGTCTGATGTGATATGCACACCGAGGAACTTAAAACTGCTCGTTCTTGCAAAGTAGTCTCATTTATGGGGATAGGGGAGTATATACCTTCTTGCTTCCTGAAATCCACTGCAAATTTCACAATGATGTTAGATGTATTCCTAGCCATTGGTGCAAAGAGAATATAGGAGAGGATTTATTCCATATCCCTGGGGTCTCCCGTGTTGAGACTGAGTACAGAAGAAGTGATGCCACCCAGTCTAACCACCATTACAACAGGATGTTCAGGATGCAACTGTGCAGTTGTACTGACTCTAAGCTCTGAAAAAATTTAGACCGGTAGCACTTAATTGATTAAAAATTAATCTAACTTTTCTGTCACTGCGTGATACATAATGTCCAACCGTAAAATAAAAATTCTTATATCGTGATTTACAGTGTGGCAGTTTTAGGCAGGATGTACTGGAAAGTTCTTGTGTGGAAATTTCAGAAAACCCACTGCAAAACAGCCATTCGCACTTTAAGGCAGAAATATATCACAAGGTGCTTTACAACACAACACAATCAGCAGGGAAGAAAGTTAAAATTGTCTTATGGTACACAAGATTTTGGTGTTTTAATCATCATTCAAATTTGGATCATACCTTATTCATTTGGATGGAGCATATGCCAGTTGTGAGGAATCCATAGTATGGTACCTCTGAAATTTGTATGTAGTCAATCCTCAATATTCACATGTTTAACTTTTGCAACTTCTAGTATTCACATGATTTTATTTGTAACCTCTGTTCTACTTTTGTGTTGACAACCTCGCATATTCACAGGCTTAGCAGCTATTTACAATAGAGAAAAAACTGAGAGGTGCAAGTTTGAAGAGTGGTAATTACTTTTTTTTTAAAAAAATGGAATTTGGACAGATTTTCATGCAAGTCCTGATCTTGAAACGTCACTGATTTCAAGGTTTGATTTACATTTTTTCCAGAGGAGACAGGGGTGGGGGGAGTATTGGAAACAATACCTGTCTTGTTCACCCTACTATTGTAGAGTAAGGAGCTGCCAATTAATTTGCTACTTATTTTCATTGTTTTGCATAAAAGAATCAAGTTCTGTGTTATAATTAAGTCTCAAATGCGTAGTGCAAGTCCTTTAGATAGATAGATAGATAGATAGATAGATAGATAGATAGATAGATAGATAGATAGATAGATAGATAGATAGATAGATAGATAGATAGATAGATAGATAGATAGATAGATAGATAGATAGATAGATAGATAGATAGATAGATAGATAGATAGATAGATAGATAGATAGATAGATAGATAGATAGATAGATAGATAGATAGATAGATAGATAGATAGATAGATAGATAGATAGATAGATACTTTATTAATCCCAATGGGAAATTCACTAGACTTTAAGCCCAAGCGTGCAAAGTTTGTGATGCAGCTCCGTGAGAAAATAAAGGTGTTAGATACATTTCCTGCTGGAATGTTGGTAGCCACTGTTTGAGGCATGTTTGGTGTTAACTTTTCAACCAGCTGGCTAGAGACATTGAGGCTGCTAATCCCAAGGTTAAACATCTACATAACTCCGCTATGCTACCATACACTGAGTCCCTAAAGGATTATCTATTCATGGTGGTTATAAAATCTGTACTAACCCCTACTCTCTCTTCTGTTTCCTTTTCCGGTGTCCTTTTGGTGGTGGTGCGCATCTACTCAAAGCACCATGATGTTCCAACAATGATGGATGGATTAAAAGCCAGAAGTCTGTATGACCATCAGCATCAAGTGACTCCGTGAGAACCCTAACTACAAAGAGGACTATTTCATTTATGTTAGGTAGAATGCCCAGAGGGGACTGCGCGGTCTCGTGGCCTGGAACACCTACAGATTTTATTTTTTTCTCCAGCCTTCTGGAGTTTTTTTTTTTTTTGTTTTTTCTGTCCCCCCTGGCCATCGGACCTTACTCCTTTTCTATGTTAACTAATGTTGTCTTATTTTAATTTCTTATTTTGTCTTTTATTTTTCTTTTCTTCATTATGTAAAGCACTTTGAGCTACTCTTTGTATGAAAATGTGCTATATAAATAAATGTTGTTGTTGAAGTGGCACACAATGCAAACGTCACTGACAAATTTCAAGCTGGTATATCCTTCACAACCTTAAATGCCATTCACCAGCCAAGAAGGAAAGACTTTCAGAGGTGATATCAAGACCTTGCCAGTTTCAGCATCTTCCAACAGCAGTGACTAAAGTTTTATTTTATTGAGATGTTAGCTGAAAAGGTCACAACATTTTAGGGAATGACTATCAAGAAATAATGTTTTTTCCATGTCATTATATGTGGCATTGTGTTGCGTTATTTTATGGGTTATTTCATAGTCCGTGTGTTATTAAAATGGTGTTTTGTTATAAATATTTCCATAAAGAAAAGTGTATTTTGAGCAAACTCTAGTGAAAGATTAAAATTTTTGGTGGTCACTGGAACCTAACCCCCTATTTTTCATGTTTTGGTTCATTGCATTCTTTTAAATAACTCCTTAGCATTAATTATGTATTTATTGTTCATAACACCAGTAGCACTGTACACATGACACGAAACATTACTTAAGGGAATAATACATACCAGCAGTTACAAAGCTGGACAGATGTTTTGGATTGGAATAGAGGAAATCAGACACAGTGACACCATGCAGAAAGAACTGGCACCCACAGTACTGTTATGGAACATGGTGCCTAGGATGGCAGCCACAGTAGTTTAGTGTTCCATCTTTGTCTTTTTTTTTGTGTTAAATTTGTTATACAACATATACACGGGAACAGCTTCTGTTTATCGGTTGCATTGGGCCACCTGATGTGACTCCAGATATTATAACTACATCTGTGGATCTTACACCTTTGTTGATCACAGATGCAAATGCAGTTAAACAGGCAGTCCGACAGGGTAGGACCAGAGGCAGAAGAGCTGGTGTCCTGGTTCAATTCAGGAAGTGAGGACTACGGCAACCACTGCTGACTGGCAAGCAAAGTCGACGAACTGTAGCTGTTAATACATAGTAAAATGGACTTTTATTTTTTATCTGCTCTGTGCTTTACTGAAACGTGGCTGAATGACTATTCCTGACACTGCATTGGACTTACTTGACTTCAGGCTGTACTAAGGGGACCACGTGACCGAATTTTGTAACAAGACAAAGGGCAAAGGAGTGTCTTTCTACATTAATTAATGTTGGTGTAATAATGTGACAATTCTTTTAAAAATCATGCTCTCCTGACCTAGAACTGCTTATGATAAACGGTAAGCTGTTTTGTTTACCATGCTACTTTCCCTCAGTAATTCTAGCTAATGTTTACATTTGTCCTCGTGCTAATGCTCATGAAGTGCAGTGGCGATTCAACAATGTAATCGCAGAGATTGAAAAAGACAACTTGGACTCACAGATCATTATTTTGGGTGATTTTAACCATTTCAGTTTTAACCAGGTCCTTCCTAAATATCAACAGCAAATAAAATGCCCTACTAGGGATGGAAATATTCTAGATTACTATAATGCAGCTATTAAGGATGCTTCTCCTGTGCCCCCTTGGTAATTCTGACCATTCTATGATTCACCTCATTCCTGTTTACAGAGAAAAGTCGAAAACTGTAAAGTCAGTAAAAAGAACAGTTAGAAAGTGGACCATCAAGGCAATAGAGTAGCTTCAGGACTGCTTTGCCAGGACAAAACTGGAGTGCCTTCAAAGATGTTTGCATTCCAACACAAACAATTTTGAAGTTTAGAAATGACAGGCATTGTTTCACCCCAGAACTCAGATAACTGCGCCAGGATAAAGAGTCTGCTTTCAGATCTGGCAATCGTGAAGAATACAGGAAAAGTCGAGTATATCTTGGAGAAAGGGATAAAAGGTGCTAAAAGAAAGTACTCAGATAATCTGCAGGAACAATTGTCTGCAAATGATGGTGCATCACTCTGGAGAGGTCTTAAGCAGGTCACTAACGACAAGAAACAAATATCAAACAGTTCTGCTGATCCCAATCTGGCAAATAAGTTAAATCAGTTTTATTGTTGCTTTGAAAGACAATGGGACCTAAATCTACCTGATGGTCTCACTGTTACTACTCTACACTCCTCTTCTTCTCAGTTTCACCCTCCTGTTATCACTGCAAAAGACGTCTGTAGTTTATTCAAAAAGCAAAATATTAAAAAAGTTTCAGGCCCAGACCTTGTTTCCCCTTCCACACTCAGGCACTGTACAGACCAGCTGTCTACAGTATTTGCTGACATTTTCAACCAATCTCTGGATCTGTGCACTGTTCCTATCTGCTTCAAGACTTCCACCATGATTCCAGCAGCAAGAAAAATCAAAGGTTACAGGCGTAAATAACTACAGACTAGTAGTGTTAACCTCTGTAGTAGCGAAGACCTTTGAAAGCCTTAATCTGAATTACCTCAAGAATGCTACAAAAGACTCCCTGGGCCCAATTCAGTTTGAATACAGACCTGAGTTCGATTCCCCGCTGGGGAAAATGTGTTACTTTTTTTTTCTTTTTAACCTCAAATGGACATAAAATTTATAAATTGGTATGCACTGTCAGTTAATGAGATCATTATATTTTCATGTGGGATGCTCCTTTTAAAATATTTTTTTAGCAATTGAGACTGCAATTAACATGAACAACTGTCCTTATAACTGTTATGTTTAAGATCCATAACACACAGACAGACAGAGCACTGCGTAACAGAGAGACAGACAGGCAGCCACTACATATATAAACAAACAGGGAAGGCACATGTACTGAAAGAAAAAAAGATCAACATGTGCATTGTTCCTGCTGGCAGCTTGTCTTTATCAGCACATTTTGTGGACAAAAAACGCTTGCGGAGAGGTGTGAACGGATTTAAGAAGCAATTTAAGGTGGGCCGGATCTACGAGTTTTTTCGTAGGCTCTGGTAATTCTAATGTTAAAGAAAAGCCCAGACACCCTGCGGAGGAAACTCATTTCAGCCGCTTGTATTCGCGATCTCGTTCTTTCGGTCACTACCCATAGCTCATGACCATAGGTGAGGGTAGGAACATAGATCGACTGGTAAATTGAGAGCTTCGTTTTGCGGCTCAGCTCCTTTTTCACGCCCTTCCAGGTCTCACTGTCATTGCCCACGTGAGCATTGAAGTCTCCCAGCAGAACGAGGGAGTCCCCAGAAGGTATGCCCTGTAGCATCCCCTCCAGGGACTCCAAAAAGGGTGGGTATTCCAAACTGCTGTTTGGTGCATACGCGCAAACAACAGTTAGGACCCGTCCCCCCACCCGAAGGCGGAGGGAGGCTACCCTCTCATCCACCGGGGTAAACCCCAATGAACAGGCTCCAAGTCGGGGGGCAATAAGTATACCCACACCCGCTCGGCGCCTCTCACCGGGGGCAACTCCATAGTGGTAGAGAGTCCAGCCCCTCTCAAGGAGATTGGTTCCAGAGTCCAAGCTGTGCGTCGAGGTGAGTCCGACTATATCTAGCCAGAACCTCTCTACCTCGCGCACTAGCTCAGGCTCCTTCCCCTTCAGAGAGGTGACATTCCACGTCCCAAGAGCCAGCTTCTGTAGCCGAGGATCGGACCGCCAAGGTCCCCATCTTCGGCCACCACCCAACTCACACTGCACCCAACCTCCTTGGTCCCTCCCATAGGTGGTGAGCCCATGGGAATGTTTTTTTCCACATGCAGTTATTGCTACAAATCAGATCTGTACTTCTACTCAGTATCTACGTACACCTGACACTAGACTGCCTGGACATTTTAATCATACTATCTTTTATTTTTTTTGTATTGCCCTTACATGCTGCATCACATTTTATCATTTTATATTTCATCTTCTTATAGTTATCTTTTGTATTTTATGTTGTTCTTCTATGTTGCACCAATACTATCAAGACAAATTCCTAGTACTGTACACACTAGTGTACCTGGCCAATAAAGTGAATTCTGATTTTGATGAATAGTTACATAGGGGGACACTGTGGACTGAGGGATTCCTTCTGGATCAACAGAAGATGAGGCTGCCACAACTATAAACACAGGTGTGATGAAAAACAGTGCAATATAGTGAGAACATCAGGCAATGATGGCAAATGGGGAAAGCGCCAACTCTAGCCATACAAATCTTCAACTGCGGATCTTAATGGTGAAGTACAGCATTACACTGTCCTTGGGGTTACATGGCATAATATTATTCTATCCAGCAATAACTCGAAGGATGGCTAGCAAATACAGATGAATCATCCCGATTATGCAGTTATAATATGTGTTGACTTCAACTATATGACTTTGGAAGCAACAATAGCAAACTTCCATCAGTATATCTCATGTTTCACACATAGAAACAACAAGCTTGACCTGCTTTTTTCAATTATTAAAGACACATTTAAATGAAAACCTATGGCATTAGTGGACAGATCTGATCACAATCTAATCCATCTTACTCCCAACTACAAGCTTGTTATTAAATGGCAACCTGTTGCAACCACGATGGTGAGACATTGTACCTTAGAGGATGAAATGGCTTTAAATGACTGCTTCCAAAGGACAGACTGAGAAATGATACTTTATTCACATGGGAAAAATATTGAGGGACTCAATTACCGCTTCACAAACTATTACCTGCTTTGTCAACACTATTTTACCCTTAAAATAATATGTATGTTTTCCAAACAACAATCTCTGGATTACTAAAAGGGACTAAGAGGTCATCTGCATGATGAGAGGACAGTATTCAAACCTGGCGACAAAGAGGCTTGAAACAGTATACAAAGAGTACAGAAGAAAAAGCTGAGTGAAGGAATCTAAGCTTACAGAGCTAACATAGAAAACAAAGTCAGTCAAAATAACACAAAATACAGTATATTTGTAATAGACTGGGCATAATTACTGGACCCAAGCAGTTTAGGTGCTGAAAGGAAATCTACACAAAGCTAAGACCCTGAACCAATCTTTTTGTGTTTTTCTCCCATCACCACCTTCTTCCAATGGCCAGTCCCCCATACCATGTCTACTACATCAACAATTCCCTGTACATATTTTACTCCTGCCCATTGATGAGTCAAACTCTGACCATCAGTATGGGCTGTCCGTAATGAATAACAACTGATGGGGCTACTCACAGGAAAAAGCCACAAGACTGGAGTTAGTCTTTGAGCCCTTACTGATTAACATTATGGTATCCACTATTACCTGTTCAGTCTGTCACTAAAGATCCAGAAAGTGCTGCTGATGTATAAAACATTCTGCATTGTTCCAGATACAAATAAGGCAGGCACTTTCTCACATAATGACTACAGAACAGTGGCACTTACAGTATGTCCCACATTATGAAGACCTTTGAGAGACTTGTCGTGAACTATGTGTTCGCTTGTAAAAGACCACTTGGACTCACTGATATTTTTGGTGAGTTGTTGTTTTTGAGTCCATGGAATGAATTCCTTGGTGGAGACCTCCCAAATACAAAATAAATAATTGAAATATTCAGGCTCGAGGAAGAGGCTGTTTATATTAAGCTTCAAATCAGCATAAATGGGAAAACATGTGGCTTAAATAACATTGCTTGCTAAAAAGGACTAAAAATGTTAATTTCTTGTAAACAAATGTAAAAAATGTAAATGTCATTATAAGGATTTAGACTCAGCCTGACTTCATCATTTACACAGCTAAGAAATCTAACAGTTGTAACCCTTTAAGATGCAGACCTTCTGTGAAGTAGCACAAAAACACTAGAGGCAGCCAAGTTACTCTAAGAGAGTTGAAAATAGTTTATGTGGCCAAAAGGATTCTGGGAAAGAAAGAAACTGCCAGTAACAAGAATTGTCACAAAATGAGAGTAATCTACTAGATGTTTTCCTGCTCAGAGTCATGGCCCCAACCACCAACAGGAAATAAAACTATCTTATGCTGCTTTTCAGGGCAGCATTTATGCTTTTTAAAGTTAAAAGAGAAGAAAAAGTTCCAGTCAGCAGATGCGCTTGTAATAGTGAGCTGCTATGAGCAAATTAAATCCATATGATGTGATATGACATCTGGAAACAATTTATCCAATCCAAGTTGGGACTTTAGTGCAAAATGCACAATTATAGACAAAGCCAATGCGTTTTCTGCCCTGTCAACATATAGTATGTGACTTTGAAAGAAAAGTAAAGAGAGAAAACCCACCCTCCACAAAGCTTTAGTCAAGTGGTTCACGCTGTACTAAAACTCAGGAAGCAGCCTCCTCATCTGTTTGCTTTTCCAAAATCCCATAAGGTATGGAAAGATACATAGCTCTATTATTGAAAGTCCTGTTGTAATAGGGAAAAAAAGCCTTGCTTAGCAGACAGAGCTATGTACAATAAATATTGTACGTTATACAGTATTTACTTTATATAGCTGTTGTTATAGCTTTCAATTATGCCACCATTCCCACATACAGTATATATTATATATCATACAGTAAACCTTTGGGGTGCTAAGGAGGAGCAAGAAGAAATTTACAACAATGAAAGCAGAAATACATTACAATAAATATTACAGCATGGATACTTACTGTATTTTGGATCATACAAACATGATACCCTTAGTTTCTGCTGTAATTAAGCAGCAACCCTAAACTGGATCAGAGATGATCAAAATCATTAACTGAATGTTGAAAGAAAGAAAGAAAGAAAGAAAGAAAGAAAGAAAGAAAGAAAGAAAGAAAGAAAGAAAGAAAGAAAGAAAGAAAGAAAGAAAGAAAGAAAGAAAGAAACTGTAAATTTTGTATTAGGAATAAGGACACCAGCTACTTTCACCTTATCGTACTTTTCATGAAATTATTTTACATATAGAATTGATTGTTCCTCTCTTAAGCTTCCTCAAGTTTTTTTATTTAGTTTTGTCTCTTTTTGAGACTACAAAGTTATTGTTTTTTTGTTATTGAAACTTTGAGATGTACTGCATTTTTAGATTTATTGTGAATACACTCTTTTTTCCTCGTTGGTTTCAGTTTCTCACCCTGCTTTTTCCCCTTTTAAATTTTTAGTTTTTATATGATTATTTCTTTCTGTTTTGGAAAGATCACCAGTATATTTTTTATTGTTTAGTTAATTAATGTATTACTTTGTGGCTTTTTTGAGTTGGCCCACATGTTTTCAATATGAATCTTAACATAGTAATCTCAGTGTTAAAAACAACAAAGCAATGGGTGGCTGTGTGTACTCATGTAATTGGCATCAAAACATCATTTTTATTTCAAAACTAACACAAGGTTCAATAAGCTACAAGAACATTTCACACCCTTAGCTGAGCTGACCTACACCCGGATGCGCCTGTATATGTACGTCAGGCCGCAGGACTAAACCACAGTTATCAAAACAACTGTTTAACCAGTTAAAAGTTTAAAAACAACCTGATACCCAATCAAAAATATTGTAAACAACTCCCTACAGTTGATTAATGTAAGCTGTATGAGTTTTAAGTGAGACAACAGCCCTTAAGATCATCCACACACAAACTAGAGTCAGGCAAGAATGCCACCTGAACCTGCTTAAGACAAAAATCCCCACTTCTCTAAATTGGCACAAGACAACTTCTTAAGCCAGGTGAGCCATTGCTGTTTGCCAACCACCAGCAGTTTCTCCTTGAAAATGACAGTCTTTATCAGTGAACCTACATATTCTGTGTCCTTTAGCATCATATTCTCAAATTCTTCTTCTATTGTACATTGCAAGATCTGAGTTCCTACCACCCCCTGGACATCGAATTTCCAAATTACACAGAGACAAAAATCATACCAGGGATCAAACCTGAGGTTCCTGGAGTTGTGAGGTGGCAGTGCAAAAAAATAATGCACTGAACTGTCATCTATTCACTTTAGATTTCCAAGATAATTTAAACTGAAAATCTAAATATAAATATTTTAAATTCATCTAAATCTAAAAATACTCCTAGAAAACACAATAAGAAGCTGCCTTAGAACAAATACTTCTTATATATGACAAGCTCCAAACAGCTTGGGAGCTGGACATTAATATGCAAATGTCACACAACAGAGACGGAATGCTGGTGCAAGCTTGCTGACACTCCTCTCTGTGAATAACACATTTCTTTGAATTTCTGTGATGCACCTTGCAGTTTTTGCATTACTTTTCACTTTTTCTCACTCTGTGTTTTATTTATGGATCCAAATAGCTACTTTTCATATTGAATTTGGCTTTTAATTTTATGGATTATGTCTTTATTTTAGGCCTCTGGGGCAACTAATTTGAATCTCCATTTGCTTCAATGAATTAAACTTTTTTCAATTGTTTACTTGATGCGTGATTAGTGAACAATTTTCTTTACATTGCGGACGTCTACCTTTTCTGAATGCTTCATTTTTTTCAGTATGCTGGATCACTGCCTGCCTGTATGTGCTTCAACAGAGAATTGAACGAATGACCCCACTTGCCTGTAAGTCCTTCATGGTTTGCACACATTTGGGTGGATCGCTGCCTCACTGCCCCTTTATCATCGGCTTTCCTTGGGGGATTGTGGCACTAAGGTGATTGCATCTACTGACAGCCCATTGCTGCATATTGTAACCCCCAAGCTCTAGTAATTATCTTTTCATGCATCCTATATTTTTTCTACTTTTGTAATGGATCAAACCTCTTGTGGTATTGGTTTGATTTCTCCTTGACTCTTGCCTCTTTGTTGTCGCTGCTCATCTGTGCTCCCCCCATCTCACCTTCCCTGCTGTGCTGCTCTGCTTTTTATTTAGTTTCCTATTTCTCAGTTAAGTACTGACTTTCCACTATAAGCACTTTGAGCAAGGGAAAGGTGCTATATAAATGTATTATTATTTTATTATTATTAATTTTGTGCAATACGGTCTTGCAAATGTCACATTACAAGGGTGAAAGATGTTCAAGGCTTAACAATTTACAATCCATTTTGAAATGTTATGGCAGTATGAGTGATCTTTTTTTTTTCCACAAACATTAGTTCCATTATATAAACAGTACATGACAATAAATAGGTCTGTTTGTGCCTAGCTAGTATCCTGAAAGTAATTACATGCATAAAATATGGGAAAAAGTATAAGAACAGATGAACATTCACAAAGGTCGCATTGCAGATTGAAAGGAATGTCAGTAACTAACCCGATACATGGCTCAAATTGAGGAACATGATGAAAAAATAGTCCGGACAATTCTGAGAAAACAGACAAATCTTACAACACACGAACACTAGGGAACAAAGAGGTAAAGGCAGTAAAATCCTACTATGACCATTTTCAACTAAATGTACTGCCAAAACCTAACATAATATTTATTCAAGAAAAATTCCAAGAGAAAGGACCAGGTGCTAGACAACCATCTGAGTATTCTGAGACTGAATAGACTGTAATTACAAAACCAGAGAAGAGGTTACGACTGCACTGCTTTTAGAATATCTTTTCCAAGAATGGAAGATAAACTGCTGAGAGTTTGAGTTAAAGCTGTACAAAGTAATAGACATTGCAAGGTCACACAAAACTGCACATGCACTGCTTAAGTAATATCCCCCTATACAAGCAAAACACTACACACAGATAATCTGATAACAGTCAACTATGTAGCTGAAGTAATACGTAATACAGAAAAAAACCCATAGAGTGAGACCAAGCCAAGCCAAGAGAATAAAAACCTCAGAGTGTCATGTTGCAACATTCTCACGCCTGCCAAAAATAGATATTCAACACTTCTTTAACTCTCAAAATTAACCCTGTTTAAGATTCGGACTGTTTATGAGCACAAAGGGATAGCCCCTAGTGTTGAAAATCTTGTGGAAGCTGATGAGGACAGCATGGAAGAACCAGTCCATACCATCAGGTTGGCAGCAGGCTATTTGTGTCTTTATTCCTAAAGAGTAACACTGCACTACCATCTGCTAGTTCAGAAGCATTGCTTTGTTGAACACAGAGGGTAAGAAGTTTTGTTTAGTGCTTGCAAGACGGATGTCCAGCTTCCTTTGGGGGAATGACTATATTGATATACTGTAAGCTGCCAGAAGGCTGCATCGAGAACTCTTCTGTGATCTGGGAACAGAGAAATCAGGCCAAATGAGAAATGGGTGACTTGCATGTGGTGTGGCTTGATTTGGCAAATGCATATGGATCTACACTGCACAAGCTCATTGAATTTGATCTGGAATTTTTCCATGTGCCAAGAAGTATTACTAACATAACTGCCAAATATTTTAGCAACTTCCACATGTGGTTTGCTGTAAGAGGCTTTTTGACTGGATGGCAGCAACTGTAAGCTGGCATAGTGATGGGATGCACCACTTCTCCAATACTGTTTGTGGCTGCCTTCAAAGTACTTCTCATTGAAGCTAGACAAGTAGTAACAGGCATGAAATTACCATCTGGCAGCAGCCTTCCTCCTCTGAGAAGTTACATGGATGACATCACAAGTATCCTCCTGACAGTCCCTTGCACAACAAGTCTTCTCAAATGCCTTGATGACTTGACCATAATGGAAAACATGAAGATCAAGTCATCTAAGTCTTGAAGCCTATCGATCAGGAAGGGTATCAGAAAGGATAACATTGTATTAATCATTGGAGGTGAACAGATCCTACGGCTCGTTGATCAGAACTCTAGGGAGACAATATACAGTACATCAGAGTTGTTGGCCAAACATGTTGAGAAATTGGTGCAGCAACAGTTGGCAGAAGGACTTGCAAAGATTGATAGCTGTCAGCTTCCACGAAATTACAAGATATGGTGTAATCAGTACACACTTCACCAGTGTATGATGTGGCCACTAAAAGTGAGCAAGGTACCATCAGTAGTTGCCAGCAGGATGGATCACATAGCTCACTGTTACATTAGGAAGTGGCTTGACCTCCCCCTTTGCTTCTCCAACACAGGTCTGTCTGACAAGAATGCCCTGCAGCCACCTCTCACCCATCAGCCTTGGATATAAGATGGAGAAAACTCGCTTGGTGATAGAACTGAAAGAAATCCAAGGCCCACCTGATAAGGAAGGCAACAGTGAATGTTGGCACAGAATACAAGTGGAGGGGACAGCCCCAGGTTGGCCTTGCCATCAGTAGGTTGCAACACAAACTACTGGGGAAAGTGCGAGACAGCCAAGCAGAACTGGGTGCAGGAGAACTCACACTGGTATGAAGTAATGCCACAAAGGAGCAGAGAAAGACTATGATTGTGGTGGAGGTTACACGGTGGAGCACGAGCGCTACCTCATTAAGGCAGATGTCCCAGGGCCAGTAGGGAGCATGGACATGATGGGAGGCTTATATAACTAGAGTTGTCAGCTGGGCAGACATCTGGAGGACACCCTAGGCATGGCTGAGCTTCCTGATAGGACAAGGGAGAGTGTCATACTTTGCCCTTAAGAACCTCACTCTATGGTTTGTGAGTGAGAAGTGCCGATTGTGTAACAACAGCAACACATTTCTCCAGCACTTCTTGTCAGGGTGCAAGGTTGCATGGGCACAGGGGTGCTATAAGGGGCAGCATAACCTGATGTTGAGAAAGTTGGCCTAGCTATTAGAAAGGTGCAGGGTGGTTGCAAACAACACTTCAGAACTCCATCGGCCAGACATCATATTTGTTAAAATAGTTGAGACTCGACCAAAAACAGCAACTGGAAAGTCACAGTAAGTGCTGACTTCCTGGAGAGCATTGGAGTTGAAGGTGGACTTGGATAAGCAGCTGTTTTTACCATTAGAAATCACTCAAACATCATTAAGACCAAACACTGTGATATGGTCTACAGCTGCCAGGAAGGTCCTCATCATCGAACTTAAGTACAAGCGCCTCAAGTATTCTAAGTTGGCAGCAAAGTGCAAAGAGGCAGGCTGGACTGCTTCCATATACCCAATAGAGGTCAGATGCAGGGACTAAATGGGTAAATCAGTAATCTGGATTCTGCAGGAAGTGGGTATGACTGGTACCAACTTACAGAAACGTTTAAGGAGCTGGCTGAGGAGGCAGACGAGTCTAGCTACTGGTTGTGGCTGCAGAGGAGAGTAAGGCCACAGTAAGACCAGCTGTAGGGAGTGACAGGGATATGTCCCCATTTGGCATCTGCCGCCTCACCAGGAGATGTACTGTGTAGGAGGCGAAACATCGGTGAAAGGTGGCACCAGCTGACAAACCAGTAGCTTACCTAACTGATACTGGTGGAGGTGCATCAGGCAAATGTCGAGCAGGAATAACACCACATATACAACAAATTGAAGGCATCAAAGCTAATAAAAGGTAAACTGATATTAAGATGAATAAAGGGAAATTGGAAAGACATGAGGTAACTGGGAAAAAAGTTCATAGTCGATCAGAAAAAATTAACAAACACAAAACACAAGTGAGCAAAGCACAGCATTATACAATGGGCAAAACTGAAACAATTTGTTTTGGTCCACTGCTGTATACTGAAATTGATTTCAAGAAGTCCTGTGGTAAATTCTTCCAAGCAGCTTCAAGATGTGTCCTTTGGGTATTTTTCCTTTTCCCTTGCAATGTAATGCCACATTTTTTTGTTCTTTATTTCGCCTTATACAATTTCTTATATTAGGAATGTTAGTTTTTGCATACCCCTTGGGGTCAGAGCGCAGGGTCAGCCATTGTACAGCGCCCCTGGAGCAATTACAGGTTAAGGGTCTTGCTCAAGGGCCCAGCAGAGTAGGATCTCTTTTGGCAGTGACGGGGATTCAAACTGGCAACCTTCTGGATACCAGCACAGATCCAGAGCCTCAGAGCCACCACTCCGCCCTAATTATGATAAGGCCAGAGCTCAAAAGAGACCAATTTAATATTGTACATTTCTGCTTTATATTAGTCATGTTTACACTAAAAGATAAAGTATGTGATAAGTAATTTTCCCAAAACTACAACATGATGAAAAGTATTTCTATATATATTTCTCAGTCATCATTCCAATGATTTTGGCTAGATCTCCTACACTGATTGGCTGAAATGTACCTCTAGAGCATGAGTGAGTGCCTCTGTAGTTTCTGCAGACAGGCATCACTGGTACATTACAGCCAGGATTTGTTACTTGGCTTACATTTATTTTTCCCTGTTGTTTTTCAACTATTTTTCTTGTGTTTTTTATTTTTAATACATTTTTGTTAATATAGTCATGTTTATTTGTTGTTTATTATTTATTTATTGTATTTATGTTGTTTATTTATGTTCCTTGTGTTCTGTGGGTGGAATTGCAAGAGGCAGGTCCAATATCACATCACTGCTGAGGGATTGCCCTCAGCCTTAATATGACAGGTTGTGATGTAGGTCCCTTTAGAGCTCCATAGAGGTTTGTGGAGTGAAGGTTGTTTATCCTGAGTATTGTATTTTCTCTGTTTATTAGAGTTTATAATTGGTTTGCATGTTTAGGTCTTGTTTTCCTTGGACTGCCTCTTTAGGCATACTTTTTTCCTTATTGTTAGCCTTTTTTATGCTTCCTTTTGTTTGTATAAATTGTTATGATCTAAATTGAATTTTTATTATTTGCAGTCATTCTTTGACCTTTAAAAATAACCAAGACATTGTTTTATGGGTTTGGGAGGGCAAGGAACATGATGGGATAGTATTTTTTTTATCCAGCAGCCATACCACCTGCACTTCAGAACAGGTAATCCACCTAAAGCTAAACATGTTCAGACCCGGCCAGTACTTGGATAGGAGACCAACTAGGAAAAGCTTGGGTTGCTGCTGGTGAGGCCATCGGGAAGTGCTAACCTGGGGTCTGTATGTGGATCTCAAAACCCCAGTGCAGTGACAGAGAAAATGTGCTAAAAAAAAGGGTGCCATCCTTCTGAGGTGATGTAAAATCAGGGTCCTGAACCCCTGTGGTCATAAACGATCCCTGGGCATCCTTCGAAAAGAGCAGGGTGTTTCCTCATACCCTGACTAAATTGCACACCATGACCTAGTCATTCTGGCCCCCTAATTGCCCCCTTTCCCTTATTAGCTACTATGCCTTTCATTTATTCACTATCTAATAGCTAATGTGTGATGAGCATACTGGTGCAAATATGACTGCCATCGCATCATCCAGGTTGATACTAAACATTGGTGGTGGTAGAAGTGGTTTCTCATTGTCTATGTTAAACACTTTGAGTAGGTTAGAAAAGTGCTTTATGAATGTAACTAGCAAAATACCCGCACTTCACAGCGGAGAAGTAGTGTGTTAAAGAGGTTATGTAAACATATATATACATAAACATATATATATATATACACATACATACATACATACATGCATACATACATACATATATATATATATCTATACATATTAATAAAAGGCAAAGCCGTCACTGACTCACTGACTCACTGACTGACTGACTGATTGACTGACTGACTGACTGACTCACTCATCACTAATTCTCGAAGTTCCCGTGTAGGTGGAAGGCTGAAATTTGGCAGGCTCATTCCTTACAGCTTACTTACAAAAGTTAGGCAGGTTTCATTTCGAAATTCTACGCGTAATGGTCATAACTGGAACATATTTTTTGTCCATATACTGTAATGGAGGAGGCGGAGTCACGTATCACGTCATCACGCCTCCTACGTAATCACGTGAACTAAAAACAAGGAAGAGATTTACAGCACGAGTCAAACGCGGGAACGAAGGTAAATGACGTTAATTTTTGACTGTCTTTTAATACTGCGTAAGCATACATATTAACACTATGTGCAATTAAACGTGTGCATTTACGGGGTGATTTCTCAGGCTTAAAAGCTCGCCTTTTATCAAACGCAGGAACAAAGGTAACTGACGTTGTTCACTGTCTTTTAATACTGTGTAACCATACATATTAACACATGTGCAATTAAACGTGTGCATTTACGGGGTGATTTCTCAGGCTTAAAAGCTCGCCTTTTACTAAAAAGGTAAATGCAAAACTATTTTCAATCATTCTATGATCTGCTTCTCACAACTGAAGGCACCGTGGCTGATGGTAAATGACGTTAATTTTTGAGTGTCTTTTAATACTGTGTAAGCATACATATTAACACGTGCAATTAAACGTGTGCATTTACGGGGCCTTTTATCAAACGCGGGAACAA